>NC_134571.1:142780029-143080029 GCF_050947875.1 Dermacentor variabilis | reverse complement strand
TCCCGGGTTCGAGTCCCGTACCAGGACGAATTTTTCTTCAACTATGAGGCTTTTCTTTCGAGGAACCCGTATGGGTTTCCTTTGTAGCAATTACTACGAACGGGTGGATGTCTGATTTTCCCTTTATTCATTGCTTCTCTCCACCTTGCGGGTTTCCGCAGAACTACTACGTCAAACTCTTTCACACATAATAAAACCTTTGAAAGGCCCATTGCGCCACGTTGTGTTTTTTTAATAATTATCGTCCTGTATGCTTAGCTCCAAAATAAGGGAAGTGATGAACAGGATTTCTCAGGATTTTCGAAAAAAAGAAACTTTAGAAGCTCTAAGCACGCACAAGATCCTGGAAGCGGTACCCCTAGTGGTCCAGGTCACTGGTACATATTAGGCAGGGGAGACAGGTAAGTGTGCATTCCAAGTGGAACCTTTGTTTATTGACGTATTTGCCACGCTCTTGGGACTACTAACGGCACTATGCTGGGTGTCCCGCGTAGCTTGAGCCAAACTTTAAAAACATGTGAACGCTACGTAGCTAGACAGGACCAATGTAATGTTGTTTGCCGTCGCTTAGACGTACCCAGATTGTTTTATTGCGATAGCAATTGTACGGACACCCCAGACCATTTCTGCCCTCGCCACCGCCGTCCTCGTGATGATCCGTATAAAGTCCAAGGGCGATAACATCACCGCCGCGCGTGGTATGCTGTATGCGCGAGTGAAAACGTACTACGGTCGTCGGCTCGATCTCGCGCGCGCAAGGGAGGAAACAGGGCGGAAGGCACCGAAGGAGGGGGTGGGGTTGGTGGGGGGCGTTCTACTCCGGCCGCTACTGTGTATAGCACGGCCATTTGGTCCCTAACTTCAAAGCGATCTGCGAAGGCGACAGAGTATACACCGAGTGCGCGCTTAATTCGCGTTGAAGCGAAAGCCAGCATGAATGTCAATTCATTAGCTGTTGCTGCCGCGTTTTCTCAGTCCAACGCTTTTGACAGCAACCTTCCGCAGCAATACAATTTGGCAGCGAGTTTCCGCAGACGCGGAATTGCCACAGCGGCAATATTGCGTGTATTCGCGGGCTTCTTTCACTCTCGGAAACCACTTTTATGTAGCCCGTATTGAGCAACAGGAAGGTGTATCGGGAGTTTTTCGTGTTGTAAAAACTTTTTATTGACACTTTTCATGTAATTATAATATTTGAGAAGTTGATTATTTCATTAAGACAAGTTTTGTAATGAGGTGGAATGCAAGAAATACGCTTTCTGCAAGTGACAGTGAACAGCACTGCCTTGGTTCTGTCGAGCCACGGGGCATTTGCATATTTTTAAATCTTGGTGCATGATGGTTGGGACACCCTGTACATATGACGGTGTTTGCGCCGCACCACAGTCACTTGCTCTGAGGAACATGACATGCGTTGATTAAACTCCTGAACAGCGTTTTCGCATGTGGCACGGTTTAAATTATGGATCCAGAATCTCAAGAAGGTGCGACAAAATGCTCCCGCATTTCTTCGCTAAATCAGCAGGGAATTCTTTTCTTGGTTTGTTGGTAAAGCATGATGCTCCGTTGACAGCAAAACGAACCTCAGTGTTCTGAAGCCTACACCACGCTCCATGCACCTTTGTACCCCTACAATCCGCGTTTTACTCAGCAAAACTATGCAGCCCCACTCAGTAAATCACAACTATGAATAGCGCAAATGCGGCCAAAATAATTTAATCGTTAAGATTACTGAAGGGCTGATGTGTTATGACAGCTGTACACTAATTTTTGCAGAGAGCGAAAGAAAAATATGGACTGACATGAACCAAGGACGTGCGCCGTTGGCTACCCTACCATTGGGGAAGGGAAAGGAGGATATAGACGAAAAAAGAAAACAAAAATTCACCGATACTTCCTAATGCGAGTTTTGAGTGTGGTTGTTTATATTTTTGAATTCGCGATGTATCGTAGCAAAGAACTTGATTCTGAACGACAGGGTCCCCTCGACGGGGGCGCTGAGCATCTGCTCGGGCTAAAGCCCCTTAAATTTCGTAAAGTGGCGAGGCTCCTCCGCCTTCAGTCATCCTCGTTTCTCCTCTCCTTCACGCTCCCTCCTCGACCATGGCGCCGCCTACAGTGCTCGAGCGTAGCAACGGCGCCAACATGCGCTCCTCGCTACTCCGTAGACACTTGGCGAGCAAAAGTGGCGCTGATGCACGGCGCGGGCCCACGTGATGACATTAGGCCAATAGCGACGTGGCGTCAGCCTCGGCCAGAGCGCGCGACGAGGAGGCGGCATTCTTCAAAGCATGCCGCTACTTTACGAAGTTTAAGGGGGCTTTAGCTCGGGCAGCTCGCCGCATGACTGGTCACCACCGTTGAGCATGTCTTGTACTGACAATCTCCTCCTCCACCTTCACTCCTCCTCATTTCTCCTCTCTTTCACGCTCCCTCCTCACCCGTGGCGCCGCCTACGATGCTCGAGCGCGGCATGGGGAACCAGCGCTGGATAGGCGGCGCGTCGAAAACAGTGCGTTGCACGCCGCCCTGGCGACGAAACGCGGCATATTCCAGCCTCCCGACCAGACGAGACACACGTGCGCGGCCGTATTATAGTTCGTATGTTTCCGTTTTCGCGCCGCTTCAAGTGGACAGTTTTCGTAAAGAAGCTAGCGCCATCAAGTGAAGAAATGATGAAAGAAGCTTTTAAGCTTTATATATTTTTCACAGTGTGTCGCGGCGAGCACGTGTGTTTTAGTGTGTTTCTTTAACGGTTGCGCGTAGCTGCCTCGCAAATCTAGCAGCTACGGCTCCAGTCGTGCTGCGCTATGGTTTCGGAAGTATTAGTTGGCCTGAAGACATTCCATTTTTCTCTGGCTAGACATAAAAAATTTTAATGTTACTTCGCCACAACAGTCAATGGAGAAGAAAGCTTTATCGCATCAGCTGACTCGCGCAAGCAAAGGTTTGAGTGCTCCGCTGCTGGGATCCGTAACAACGCTGGCTACATTTAGCATTAATTACATAAATTTAGCGGATGCATCTCAGCGCTGAGTCCTCATCCGCATGCGCATTTTTAAAAACATATAGGCAGCTTAGTCGCGCGTGCGCCGGCAGTACGCGCACACAACTCGTATTACAAGGCAGCTTCCCTCCCACATAATTCTTGGCAATGAATGGATAATATTTACCTTTCGTATCTCGCTTGGTGCGGTGGCGTTGGAAGGGGCTTGGCGGTGGTATTACGAAGGAAAAATGGTTGGCACATATGCCGGATGGTGCATATGCTTTTGCTCATTTTGTTTCCGACGAAATGCCGACTGCAGATTCTGCTGTTTTGTACTGTCTGCCACGGCTTACCGTCTTAACTATCGAATAAACCAAGCACACACGCGAAATTCGATTTAGAAACCAGCCCGATACCGCTTGACCGGGCGACAAGACGGGAACTTACTCCGCTCGCCTGACTGCTTGGACCCAACGCCGCCTTATTCTTGTTCGTATGGTTTATATGGAAAGACACAGAAAGATACATCCTCCCTCATCCCGACGTAGTTGTGGTACTTGTATACGCAACAGTATCGTCGGCGTCCTTTTGTTTTCCTTCGACTTTCAGGGCACGCAACGCCACTACCAGTAGCAATTTTCGTCCGCGGGAGCGGCTGCATTGTGCACGTTCTGACGGCCAGGGCGGCGCTGCAGGCGTCGTGAAAACTCCAGCGCTGGTTCCCCATACGACCTTTCGCAGAGTGGGTGCACGCATAGCAAGGCAGTGCTCTTTAGGCGTTCGCGTTGGCTTTCCAGCTTCGAGTAACTGCGTGTACTGCACAAAATTTCTAGTCGGATGGTTATACAAATTCAGTCACGATGGCAGCTTTTGTTTCATTTTTTGATAACTATTTCTTAAAAAAGTATCTGAAGGAGTGTTAACGCTGTGCGTTGCCGACTGCGAATGTATCGCGTGCCCTACAATTAGGTAGGCAACATTTGTCAAGGGCGTGTCGCATGATCTTGTTGCGAATGGCTGTAAATAACACGTTTACGATCGAATGACAACATCTTGACTTCCAGCAAGCCCTAAGCTTAAAAAATCCGCGCCGCCCTTACCATGTTAATTCGCGGCGCGTGTCAGCTATGACGTACAAAGGCTGACGGAGATAACTGCTCTGAAGGTTCGAAAGTATATTGCAAGCTACAGTGCCGCCAACGTGCGTGCTTGCCAATCTAAGCGCTTGCAAAGGCTCAGAGGTGGGCGCTGGTGCTATATAGTTTCTCGTGTCTGTACGTCGACATAAATACCGCGGCCGATCATCGAGTCGGGACTCTGCGTACACAAGAAAATAAAATAAGTTTTCAGCATTCGTGGCGAAACGGGTGCGTGATAGCAATGCTTGACTCAATTTCAAACAAGACCACTGTGGGTTTCAGTAATTTTTTTCAGGTTAGTGACTTATCACCAATAACGCTTCATCGTGCGTTGGTTCATCCGTTTACTAAGTGACGTACTTGTCGCGAATCGAGTTGCACTGAGGTGCATGCATTGAGGACGGTTGCACTCCCTCCGAAGTAACATTTGCGAGACATGACTTTATATAAGTGAAGTCATGTTCGCGCAAAGGATCCCCCCGCCATGACCCGGCCGAAATTGCGGCAAGTGAAATGATGTTTTATCTGTAGGTCAAAATGATATGAAACGGCATTCGAGTTGCAAGTTAACAGTTTATTTTCAGCATAGATACACTACAGGTTTGCGTTTGCAGTCACAAGTCCGTGTGCACCATTTATTGTCTCATTGCGTAAATAAAGGCACCAGGCTAAGAATCCTACAGCAAGCGCGTCTCAATTAGGCATAGTGACTGTAGAAACTAATAGTGGAATGAATGAGCTAGCGAACGACTATACGAGCGCGCCATCTAAACGAACGAGCAAATGACTAAACGAACAACTAAACGAGCGTGCGAACGAACGAGCAAACGACTAAGCACGAACGACGACTAAACCAGCCAGGGAACGGGCGGGCGACCGCACGTTTTCTTTGCGAGTGCTCCACCGCCGCACCTTAAGCTTCGCACACTTTAAAGCTCACGCGAATTAGCACATACGTCTCAATTACCTATGATGCTGTCGCTCGGCGACGAACGCACCGCGTAACACGGTTTCGGGAGAGTACGCACGTTTTTCATCGGTGCCCCCGTATCGCAAATCCATCGGGCGACCACCAACGAGGAACACGAAGAAATGAGGCAAAAAAAGCTATTCTTTCTAAAGAACGCAAGTAAGTAACCACAAAAGGCAGAGAGTTGCTCTCCTGAGGCGCTTTCATTATCCAGACTGAAATTTTGTCAAAAGGACTGCGCTGAATCTTAAAAATTTCGTAATCATGTTATCGCGCGCGACCGCACGTTTTCTTTGCGAGTACTCCACCGCCGCATCTTAAGCTTCGCACACTTTAAAGCTCACGCGAATTAGCACATACGTCTCAATTACCTATGATGCTGTCGCTCGGCGACGAACGCACCGCGTAACACGGTTTCGGGAGAGTACGCACGTTTTTCATCGGTGCCCCCGTATCGCAAATCCATCGGGCGACCGCCAACGAGGAAGACGAAGAAATGAGGCAAAAAAAGCTATTCTATCTAAAGAACGCAAGTAAGTAACCACAAAAGGCAGAGAGTTGCTCTCCTGAGGCGCTTTCATTATCCAGATTGAAATTTTGTCAAAAGGACTGCGCTGAATCTTAAAAATTTCGTAATCATGTTATCGCGCGCAACCTCGCGTGCCCGCGAACTCAAGCCGGTTGGCGTACAAGACGATTAAGTGCACCAAATACGACGAACACGACCACGTAGTGCGTATATAAACAAAGCAGACCTTGCGTAAAAATCGTGTTAAAGCGTGCGTACAAATGACAACATGCACAGTGAACTGTGCAATATCTACTACGTTATTGCCCGCAGCACAATACGCAAGACTGGCACATACTATACTCTGAGAGCCTCACAGCTTACCTCGCACAGTCGGGCGGAGGAAGTTGGTCGGAAGTTCTCCCCTCTCGATTCGGTGAAGCCATGTCTTTCCTCTTAACCCGTCGCGCTTACCGGATGGTATCGCGAACAGATTCTTGTCTTTGCTAAAACTATATTGGCATCCGAACGCGCAGCAGGTCATGGTCACAGAAAATGACGTGAAGCGACGTCGCACTCACCACAAAAAACCCTTCAAGGCGTTCACAAAATCAAAACAACACAGAATAGGAATGGAAGGAATGGTGCCAACACGCGCCGCTTCTCCAGCAAAAATGGCACTGAAACGTGACTGTAAACAAACAAAGCCGGCGCAAGAGGCCACGTGATGCCATTAGGCCAATAGCGACGCGGCATCGGCTTCGGCCAGAGCGCTCGAGGAGGAGGCGGCATTCTTCAAAGCGTGGCAATACTTTACGAAGTTTAAGGGGCTTTATCTTGTACAGCACTCAGCCTTCCTCCTCCCACTTTCGCCATACTCTCCTCCTCAGTTTTCCTCCTCGCGCTCTCTTCGCTATCGCCTTCTTTGATAACCACATACTACATAATAAAGTTGTTTCACGACGTGAGAGTCTGGGGGGCAGGCGACGTCGCAAGTAAGGCATGCGATGAATACAGGCGGGGGTTGACGAAACCAAATGAATTCCATTGTCAAATCTTGATGTGGCAGGCAAATTATTCTTGTGGCCACGCAGCATCCGCTCACGAGAACATTATGGGCATACGCAGATCTTGTTGATGAACCTAGCGTGCAGCTTCATCTTAGCCGCCATTGCTGACAATTCCACAGGGGTTCAGTATTCACTGAATTAGAATCTTGTGTCCGTTCTCGAGCGCTTGATGATGACTGTGGCTTCTCTCGCACACTAGGTCCACGTGTGATGATGGTAAAAGATCCACGCACTAGAAGAAAAGAAAAAGACGACTCTCCACCTTTTTGGCATCTGCAGAAGAGAAAAAGACGAGTTAGTAGGTGAATGCGGTAGCACGTATTCACTTCACTTCTTCCCAATGGTGCTAGGTAATCGGCATCATCATTGAAGAGCTCGGTGCTTATGGTGCACAACCAAAAATTTTTCATCAATAAGTTAAGTTTCAACTTTTACGGGGGCTTCATTGGCATTATCTGAAAAGTATTTTTCTGCGCCTTAACATTTGCCTAGTCAAGGCAAAACCGATTACAATGAGTGAGCTTCTGAGACTAATATTTGATTTTCGGCCATGCATCCGCCCGGTCAAATTAGAGTGGCAGAGTTTGAGGGATGCGAGGTGCTTGTTCTTTCCTCTTTACGTACCTGGTGCTGGGCGAACGCTGATCATCGAGGGCGCGCCCCGAGATGAGGCTTCATGCTGACTCTCGCCATTTTCCCAAAGTGGGATTATGGAGCATTGAATTTTTGGTAGCGGGGGTGAGGCCACGCAACCCACCCCCAACTAACATATCCAAAAACAGAATGAAAAACAATACATAGGCAGCTTCCATCCACGATAATGCAGCTTACGGCATTTACACGGATGCTGCAGCATATACCGGGTGTCCCACGTAACTTGAGCCAAATATATGCAAGTGCCACGTAGCTGGACAGAACCAAGGCAATGTTTGCCGTCGCTTGGAGATTAATTAATCCACTGCTCAAATATTATACTCAGCTGCAAAATGTCAATGATAATATTGTAGAGCAACAGGAAAAACTCCCAAAACAGCTTTCTTTTGGTCAATACGTGCCGCATAAAAGCATTTTTCTGAGCGTGAAAGAAGGCCGCCAATACACGCAAAGTGCCTCGAGCGGCCAGTCGCACAACGAATTTGCGTGTTTTGTACACTCTGAGCTTGTTAACGCCAATGAGTTGGCCCGTGACTGTGCGCGAGGTCTTACACACCGCGGCGGTTCAGGTGGACTCACGGGCGGCGACTTAAGGCTGTACCGGGATTCGCTTCTCACCTTCCATGAAATCTTGACACATTATCAACTTGCTCGGCGGGCCTTTCCGCTACCACACCCTAAACTTAATAGACCACAATCGTCGGCGTTTCGCATGCTTCAAACGGGGTTATTTCCCTCGAGGGGCAGATTCAGTCACTTCGCGCCTAATGTAGAACCCCACTGTCCAGACTGTGGGGAGGCGTACTGCTCCTTGTCCCATATGCTCTGGCAATGCCCTGCGTTACGCAGCTCATCGCTAACCACTCTAACTGACTGGGAGGCAGCCCTTAAGAGCGGCGACCTCTCAGAGCAACTACGGGCTGTCCAGAGGGCCTGCGACAGGGCGGAGGACCACGATCTTCCGACCCCGACGTGGGTGCGGCCCGCGACGGCTACGGGGACTCCCTGAAAAGGGAGGTACCCTAACGCCGGTTCCTCAGGACTATTAATAAAGTTCTTTGTCTGTCTGTCTGTCTGTCTTCTTTCATGCTCGGAAAAACACTTTTACGTATCACGCATTGAGCAACAGAAAACTGTATCGGGAGTTTTTCGTGTTTTCTCAATTTCATAAGTGACACTTTTAATCTAATTGTAATATTGAAGAGTTGATCGATGTTTTGAGGCTAATTATCTAATTACGCGGAATGAAAAGAATAATATGAGTATCCCCAACCGACGGCAAACGCCGCCTTGGTTCTGTCTAGCTACGTGGCATTTGCTTCTTTTTGATGCTTAGGTCAAATTACGTGGGACACTCGGTGTGTATATATATATGTATATATATATATATATATATATATATATATACATAAGGAGAGAGGGAGGAGGGGGGCGCTTCAGTAGCGAACGATGACACGACTGACGAAGACGACGATTGCCGACAGTCGTCCGCCCGGGCGCCATATTGTATGCTTGTCGTCTGCCCGTTGTATATATCTTGTAAATATAATCTCAAGCGTCTTTTCTCCCCACAACATTTTGGTGGAAAGTGCGGATTTTTCAAGTTTAAAGACGGATTTGCGCAGTGGACGCTCCTTGGCGGCATCTCCAATGCCAGCGCGAGGTGGGGACGAGAATGGTTCGAGCAGGTCACCATCTGCCGCTAACCACTCCGTCGTCTTCACACAACTGTGTGACCGGCTACATTTTCCGGCTGTGACAACACCAACGTCACAGATTGCCTTCAACTATACGAACGGGTGAGCGCTAGCGACAACTGGGACCCGACTCTGATACTGGTAAACGTGATATTTTACCTGGCGGCCACAGCACAAGTGTGGTTTATGAACCACGAACAGGAACTGACGAGCTGGGAGGTATGTAAGCAAAAGGGGGGCTCATCGATCTGTTCGGCAAGCCCATCGGACGCCGTCGTACAGCGTAGAAAGAACTTGCCTGCCGAGCTCAGACTTCCACCGAGTCCTATGTGACGTACATCCAGGACGTGCTCGCGCTTTGTTGCAAAGCCGATGCACTGATGCCGGAAACGGAAAAGGTTGCGAAAATCCTCAAAGGTATCGTGGATGACGCGTTTACGCTTCTCGTTTTCAAGAACTCATCCACAGTGCAAGTCGTCATCAATGAATGCCGAGGCTTTGAAGAAGCAAAAAGTCACTGCGTTACTCCGAGCTTCAGACGTCTTCCGAACACAGCTGAGACGTCTACCTGCGAGGACCTCCTTCTCACACCTGTTCCACCCGTTCATGCTACACCCGACAATATTTAGCGCATCAGCCGCCGCGATATTGAAGCTGCCTGCCCAGTTCCCCTTCAGATGCGTAACCCCGACGAGCCCCATGCAACCATTTCCCTTATCCAAACCGTTGTGCGTCAAGAACTAGCAAACGCAGGATTACAGACGCTCCACCCAGTCAACGGATCTGACTACCGCCCACACGCCGCACCTTAGTTATAAAGAAGCCTAAATGTTCGTCCTCATTATCAGAATTCTGCAGAATGACGTACTTCCGATGACAGGTCCATCTGCTTCTGTTGTGGGCGCGTTGGGAACATTTCCCGCCAATGTCGCAGTGCTGGAAGCTCGCGGCCTTGACTGAGCCATCGAAACATCTGACGTCCACGTGGTAGTTCCCAAGTGCCGGTAGACAATGTGGACGACAGCGCTCCGCCATCATGGCCAACACAATCAAACAGCTCCCTTTCGCCATCCCTACACCTGTCCCGCTCACCTCTGCGTCAACGCTCTCCTTCTCCCTCATACCCCCACCTCTCACCGGAAAACCGACGGGAGCAGTTCCGAGATGTGAGCCTGCCACGACGAGCCGACCTGAAATTTCTCTGCTCAGACTACATGGACGTAATAACATCATCACCGTAGACGTGGACGGTATACCTGTCATCGCACTCATTGACACCTTCGCCCATATATCGGTCATGAACTCAAACCTCCGTATTCGTCTGAAGAGCGTTGTTACCCCTGCTTCGATCGCTGCAGTCCGTGTAGCCGATGGTGCGACTCCAGCAGCAGCTGGACTGTGTACCGCCCGTGTCACTGTTGTCGGACGCCACAATTCAGTTTTATTTTACGTCTTGGATCAGTGCCCACATGCAATCATCTTAGGACTTGACTTTCTCTCAGCACATTCCGTCCTTATTGACTGCTGGGCAGGTGTGATCCAGCTTGCCTTATCTCATGCCGTTGAGCCATCTGATGTTGCGCTGAGTCGGCTGTGTTGCGTGGAGTGCATTCGTCTACCACATCTAGCAGTGACGTACGCCGACGTCTCTCCTGATCCCCCTGTGGACGACGGCGATTACATCGTGTCGCCCAAGGCTACCATCCTCTGTTCGCAGAATATCATGTTCCTGCACTCGGTATAAAGGGCGATGCCGCATGTCTCCCTAACGTGAATTTTGGACTATGCCCTCAAGCGATACCCCGGGGTATCCTTTTGAAACCCTGGCGACAGCCTCCGACTATGATGCTTCCGTCTTAACTGAGCCTACTACACCACTTCCGACTGCTATTGATTCGAACCCCACGATGTCAGACAACATAACGAAGACGATCGCCACTGACTTTCCGGCCAAACACGTACACGCGCTTTGGGGCTTGCTCATGTACCAGGATATATTTGATCTCAATGACCGACAACTGGGCCAAACAACAGTTCTCAAGCATCGGAGTCACACCAACGATGTCGAACCCATACACCGGCGTCCCTATCGTGTCGCTTCCGCTTAGTGCCAAGTTATACAAAAGGAAGTCGACAAAATGCCTACCCTGATATCATCGAACCTTCTTCAAGCCCACGGGCATCTCCTGTCATGCTCGCTAAAAAGGACAACAGCTGGTGCTTCTGCATTGACTAACGAAATCTTAACCAAGTAACAAAAAAGGCGTGCACCCCTTACCGCGGAAACATGACGCCCTTGTTTGTCCCAATGGTTCCAAGTATATTTCTTTAACAGACCTTCGTTCCGGGTATTGGCAAATCGCAGTTGAGTAGAAAAGACGGCGTTTCTTACACCTGGAGGGTTCTATCAGATTCAGTGCAAGCGGACGCAGTTCGGGCTATGTAATGCTCCCGCCACATTCGAACAAATGATGGACGCCCTCCTTCACGGCTTAAAGTCGTCAATCTGCTTGTGCTACTTCAATGATGACATTGTCTTTTCGCCGACTTTTGACACACCGCGAGCGTCTCTCCACAATTCTTTCAGGGTTCCCCAAAGGGAGACTTCAGCTCAGTTCGACGAAATATCACTTCGGCCACCGGCAACTTACTGTGCTCGGACACCTCGTCGACTATTCTGGTGTTCGTCCCGATCCGGAGAAAGTTCGCGTGGTCAAGGATTTTCCTGTGCCCACCTGCGCAACCAGCGCTCGATACTTTATAGGTCTCTGCTTCTACTTGCACAGATCCGTGAGAAATTTTACTGACATCGCATGCCCTCTAACGGAACTCTTTAAGACAGACGCTACTTTTGTCTGGAGTCCCAACCAAGCTAGTGGATTCGCTAAGCTGACGACGCGACTCACGTGGCCACCGATCCTCTGCCACTTTGACATGACCACTCCAATGGAGGTTCCCACCGACGCCAGTGGCCGCGGTGTCGGCGCTGTTTTGGCACAACGACAGCACGGTTACGACCGTGTCATTGCGTACGCAAGCCGTCTTCTGGTACCAGCCGAACGCAATTTCTCGATCACCGAACGTGAATGCCACACCATCGCTTGGGCAATATGCAAATTTTGCCCCTATCTCTACGGACGGCCTTTCACGGTTATCACCGATCACCATGCACTATGCTGGTTTTCGTCTTTAAATGATCTAGATGGACGTCTCGGTCGGTGGGCTTTACAGCTTCAACAGTACTCTTAAAGAAGTGGTGTATCAGACAGGTCGACTCCATGAGAGCGCTTATTGCTTGTCACGTCATCCAGTAGAACCACCAGACCAGCCTGAGACCGGCGAGTCAGCTTGCATCTCGCGCTCACGGCGTTTGGGGACATCGCCGATGAGCAACGACGCGACCCTTACCTGAGAGACATCATCCTCGGCATGACGGACCTGACAAGTTCCCCCTCTTTGCACATGTTTGTGGCACAAGATGGCATATTGTGCCATTATAACATGCACCCTGATGGCTCTGAACTGCTACTGATCATTCCCAAGCATATGCGTGAGACTGTACTCGTACAGTTGCATGATGACCCAACTGCGGGTCATCTGGGAGTCTCAAAGACATATTACCGTGTTCCGCGTCATTTCTTTTGGCCTGGTACTTACCGTTCCGTTTGCCGTTACGTCGCCTCCTGTAAATATTGTCATAACCGCAAAAAAACAGCAGCCCTACCAGCTGTCCGGCTTCTACCCCTTCAAAAACTATCTGCGCCATTATTTCGGGCTGGTCTTGATCTCATTGGCCCTTTTCCTCTAGCACTTAGTGGGAACAAGTGGATCACAGTTGCTACGGACTACACCACCCAGTACGCCATTATGCGAGCCCTCCCTACCAGTTGTGCAACCGACGTCACTGACTTCCTTCTCGACGCAGTGATAATTCACCACGGCTCTCACCGACAACTTCTTACCGACCGGGGCCACTACTTTCTCTCACAAGTTGTCCACGCCATCTTGCACGCCTGCGCTGCGAAGCACAAGTTTACACCTGCGCATCATCCTCAGACCAACGGCCTCATAGAGCGGCTCAACAGGACTATCGCAGAAATGCTCGGTATGCACGTCTCACCGACCACCCAGACTACGATGCCGCTCTGCCGTTCATCACACTCGCCTACAATATGTCCCGCCATGATACTGCTGGTTTGTCTCCATTTTTTATATTGTGTGGACAAGACCCTATACTACTGTTTGACACAATCCCCCCAGCTTTTCTCGATACTACGTCAGAATATGCCCGAGATGCCATATCTAGAGCTACCGAGGCACGTGAGATTGCACGCCTGCGCCTTGCCACTTCAAGAAAAGCAACGACGCATATATGACGCTCGTCACCGAACTTCCCACTATAACCCTGCTGCCATCGTGTTTCTTTGGAAACAAGCACGGTGAGTTGGACTTTGTGAGAAGCTGATTTCGCCCTACTCGGGCCAATGCCATGTCTTGCATCAAGTGACAGACGTGACCTTCGAGTTACCACCTCTCGATAGCTCCACACCGCGATCCTCATCTGATGTCGTTCACGTCGCTCAACTAAAGCGATATCACTCAAACCTACCAAGCGAAGGGACATCGCCTTCGCCGACGTGGATCATGCTACGAGGCGCTGTAGCGAACGATGTTGAGAGGACTTAGGACGACGATGATCGCGGATAGTCCTGCACACGGGCTCAATCTCGTATTCCCGTCTTCTGCCCGATGTACGTACTTGCAAACATATTGTCAAGCGTCTTTTCTCCCCGTACCAATACATATATATATATATATATATATATATATATATATATATATATATATATATATATATATATATATTGTCACAGTCGGTAATGTGGAAAGAAGACGACGCTGATGGTGGTCTTAGAGACGACGAAGAAGAGTTTAGCATCATCGCTGCTCTACGCTTGTTGGCTCCGCCATTAAAAGCCACTTGTAAATAGACGAACGCTTCTTCCTTCCCGTAACATCATTGGTGGACGTGCGGGGTAATCACTTGAGCAAGACGGAGCTCCGCAGCGGACGTAACCTGGCCGCCATGTCATCCGAAGGAGAGAGTTCCACCGCGGCCCCGGCGTCGCCACCGACGGTCATCCTGGCTCAGCCTCGCGACCCAGGCATGTTTTCCGGGATTGACAACGTTGACGTTGACGACTGGTTGCAGAATTATGAACGGGTCAGCGCACACAACAGGTGGGATCACACGCTTATGCTGGCTAATATAATATTCTACCTCAAGAAAACAGCACGGGTCTGGTTCGAAACACATGAAGAAGAGATTACGAGTTGGGACCAGTGTAAACAGAAGCTTAGAGATTTGTTCGGCAAACCCGTCGGCCGCCAACGTGCTGCGAAGAAGGACCTTGGGACCCGTGTACAGACGTCCACTGAATCTTACGTGGCGTATATCCAGGACGTCCTCGCTCTTTGCCGCAAAGTAGATAACAATATGGCGGAGGCAGACAAGGTCAGCCACGTCTTAAAGGGCATCGCGGACGACGCGTTTAACCTGCTTGTTTATAAGAACATCACAACGGTCAATGAGATAATTCACGAATGTCGCCGCTTTGAAGACGCGAAGAGTCGCCGCATAGTTCGACAGTTTACTCGTCTACCTAATACCGCAGCTTCGTCGACGTGCGAAGACATTGGTCCACCGCGTGAGTCCACCTCCAGCGAGAACGTCGTACGTATCGTTCGGCGAGAAATCGAAGCAGCGTCTCCTTCCACGCCAGTCACGCAGTGCTTTGACGATTCCCGGCCGCTTGTGTCCCTCATTCAGTCGGTCATTCGCCAAGAACTTGCCAATGTAGGTCTTCCACCCATCTGCTCCGCCAGCCGTCCTGACTTTGCTTCGTCTACTGCCTCTGCCCCTGTTCACCGGAGCCAATACGGTCCATATCCGAGCTATCGCAACCCGGCCGAATGGCGCACCCATGACGATAGACCCATCTGCTTTTCTTGTGGACGTGTGGGCCACATCTCTCGCCACTGTCGAAGTTCCTGGCCAGCCCACTCACGACCAAGCTTTCCCGCCTACCGCCGCTCCCCACTGAATCCTCGCCCGCCATCACTCTCCACCGAGGTTGAAGACGCACCTGACAACGCTCGAGCCACCGCGACCAGCCGATCGCCATCACCACATAGTCGCCGCTCCCGTTCGCCCCAGCTGCGTCGCTCTCCATCCCCAGCTTACCGTCGCCGCTCTCCGACGGGAAACTAACTGGGGCAGCTCCTGGAGGTGACGCTGCTCTAGAACACCGGCCTGAAATTCCTCTGCTGACCCTGCCTACTAATCGGAACCTTCTGGACGTGGACGTGGATGGTTTGCCCGTTACAGCACTCATCGACACTGGAGCCCAAATTTCCATCATGAGTGCGGAGCTTCGAACGCGCTTGAAAAAAGTACTTACCCCTGCTCCGACTCGACTGCTCCAGGTCGCCGATGGTGGTACTCCGGCTGTGCTTGGAATGTGTACTGCTCGTGTCAGTGTCGCCGGTCGCCACACGTCCGTTTTGTTTAGTGTGCTTGAACATTGCCCTCATAATGTGATCCTCGGACTCGACTTTTTGTCTGCCCATTCTGCCCTGATTGACTGTTCCGCCGGTGTTGTACAACTTGACCTACCCCTACCTGTTTCCATTGACCTTCCGGCTCAAGCTCCTGCTCAACTTTGTTCCGCGGATTTTATACGCCTGCCATCTCTTGCAGCAACCTTCATCCCTGTTTTAGCCAGCCCACCTGTACCTGACGGAGACTATGTCCTTACTCCCTCGACGTCAGTCCTGCTTTCTTACAATGTCTCCTTCCCACACACCATCGTTTCTGTTGCGGCCAATCAGACATGTCTTCCCATCCTAAATTTCGGACAGAGCCCACAAGTAGTTCCTCGAGGCATGTCTCTTGCCACGTTGTCTGCAACGCACGAGTGCCACATTTCTGCTCTATCTGTTGCGCCATTTTCGACCACTGCTCATTCTGCGCCTTCTGCATCAGTACCGACCGACGACTTCACAAAGATGATTGCACCGGACCTCTCAACCCAAGAAGCCGCACAGCTCCGTGGCCTCCTCGAGTCCTACTCCGACATTTTCGATCTGAACGATCGCCCTTTGCGTCAAACTACGGTCGTGACACATCGGATAAATACCGGCGATGCAGCACCTGTTCGCAGACGCCCATACCGGGTGTCGCCCTCTGAGCGACACGTTATCCAGAGCGAGGTTGACAAGATGCTTGCCAAAGGGATTATTGAAAACTCTTCCAGCCCGTGGGCGTCCCCTGTTGTTCTCGTCAAAAAGAAGGATAACAGCTGGCGATTCTGCGTTGACTATCGTCATCTAAACACGATCACCAAGAAAGATGTGTATCCACTTCCCCGCATTGACGATGCTCTGGATTGTCTCCATGGTGCCACTTATTTTTCATCTATAGACCTTCGCTCTGGATATTGGCAAATTGCCGTGGACGAAATGGACCGTGAAAAGACCGCATTCGTCACACCAGACGGCCTATATCAGTTCCGGGTAATGCCTTTTGGCTTGTGCAATGCCCCGGCGACCTTTGAACGGATGATGGACATGCTCTTGCGTGGTTTGAAATGGTCCATCTGTTTGTGCTACCTGGATGACGTCATCGTCTTCTCTTCAACTTTTGCGACTCATCTTGAAAGACTTTCATCTGTTCTTTCTGTTTTTCGCACCGCTGGCTTGCAGCTCAACTCGTCCAAGTGTCACTTCGGTCACCGCCAAATAACTATGCTCGGACACCTCGTCGATTCATCAGGCATTCGCCCCGACCCCGCTAAAGTTCACGCTGTGCAGAATTTCCCCGTACCAACTTGTGCCAAAGATGTTCGCAGCTTTATTGGCCTATGCTCGTACTTCCGCAGGTTTGTGGAAAATTTCGCCCATGTTGCCCGTCCCCTGACTGACCTACTGAAGAAAGACGTTCCTTTCTCTTGGGGCTCTCAACAAGCGTCTGCTTTCTCGCAGCTCATTACGCTGCTCACCACACCTCCTGTTCTCGCCCATTTTGACGCCTCCGCTCCGACAGAAATCCGCACTGACGCTAGTGGCTACGGCATCGGCGCCGTTTTAGCTCAACGCCAATGTGGGCACGACCGCGTCATCGCCTACGCCAGCCGCCTCCTCTCTCCCGCAGAGCGCAATTACTCGATTACTGAGCGCGAATGTCTCGCCCTCATTTGGGCGGTGGGCAAGTTCAGACCCTATATATATGGTCGGCCATTTACAGTTACCACCGACCACCACGCCCTTTGTTGGCTTTCCTCCCTTAAGGATCCCACCGGACGCCTCGGTCGCTGGGCCCTACGGCTGCAGGAATACACATACACTGTGGTCTACAAGTCGGGTCGTCTACATCAGGACGCCGACTGCCTGTCTCGAAATCCCGTCGATGTACCGGACGGCTTAGTGGATGTCGCACCGATCTGCGTTCTTTCGCTCTCTGCCTTGCAAGACATTGGCGCTGAACAACGACGCGATGAGTCGTTACTCCCAATTATCGAACGCCTGCTCTCTGATCCGTCTGACCCATCCCTCCACATGTTCCTGCTACAAAATGGCGTCCTGTATCGCCGCAACATGCACCCCGACGGGCCCGAGCTCCTGACCGTCATTCCGTCTCATCTGCGCCAGACTGTACTGCAGCAGCTGCACGACGTTCCCACCGCTGGACACCTTGGCGTTACGCGGACCTATGACCGAATTCGGCGACGGTTCTTCTGGCCCCGTCTCAACCGCTCCGTTCGCCGCTATGTTGCCGCGTGTGAGTCGTGTCAACGCCGGAAAAGACCATCTGTGCCTCCCGCCGGACTGCTGCAGCCTTTGGATATACCGGCCGACCCTTTTTTTCGCGTTGGCGTTGATCTTCTCGGACCATTCCCTATGTCGACTGCCGGAAATAGGTGGATTGCCGTCGCTACGGACTATACAACTCGCTATGCTATTACTAGAGCCCTACCGACCAGCTGCGCTACAGACGTCGCTGATTTCTTGCTTCACGACGTCATCTTGCACCACGGTGCACCTCGTCAACTTCTCACCGATCGCGGCAGATACTTTCTTTCCAAAGTCATAGACGAGCTCCTTCGATCATGTGCTACTAAACACAAACTTACTACCGCTTACCATCCTCAAACTAACGGTCTTACCGAACGCCTGAACCGCACATTAACTGACATGCTCGCAATGTATGTTTCCTCCGATCATAGCGACTGGGACATTGCTCTACCATTTGTCACGTTCGCCTACAATTCCTCGCGCCACGACACAGCTGGCTATTCCCCCTTCTATCTTCTCTTCGGCCGTGAGCCAACTTTGCCTTTCGAGACCCTCCTCTCGACCACGCTCGATTCGCCGACAGAGTACACTCGGGATGTCATAACCACAGCGACCCAAGCACGCCAGATTGCCCGCATGCGTCTTTCTGCTTCACAGACACGCCAGAAGTGCCGTTACGACCAGCGCCATCACGACGTGCATTATGAACCAGGTGCCCTTGTGCTCGCTTGGTATCCAACTCGGCATGTTGGTCTTTCGGAGAAATTCCTCTCGCGATACCATGGCCCTTACCGCATCCTTCGCCAGGTGACCCCTGTCACGTATGAAGTGTCTCCGTTGGATGCCACGATGCCTTCACCTCTCTCTGACATGATCCACGTCAGCCGTCTCAAACCTTACATTTCTCGGACAGCTGAGCCGCACCAATCAGGTGCTCTTTCCGACGGGGGTGATGTCACAGTCGGTAATGTGGAAAGAAGACGACGCTGATGGTGGTCTTAGAGACGACGAAGAAGAGTTTAGCATCATCGCTGCTCTACGCTTGTTGGCTCCGCCATTAAAAGCCACTTGTAAATAGACGAACGCTTCTTCCTTCCCGTAACATCATATTCACGAATCCCCAGTTCTCTACCGGCCCTCCTCGTCCCCGGCAGTCCTTTTTTGCCATATCTCGCCACAACCCGTCCGAATGGCGTGCCCCTGATTACAGGCTGATCTGCTTCCACTGCTGTCGCATCCGCCACGTCCCTCCTCACTGCTGCAACCGATGGCCACGACCTCCTCGGACATACGCCGCCACTTATTCCCGCACCTTTGGACCTTCTGTTACCTATGCCACCCGCCGTGAATCCACTGCCGCTGATGCCCCTGCTCCGAACCTTCGGTACAGCCGCTCGACCTCACTTCGACGCTATCAATCTCGTCCTCCCCAAACCCGCCGCTTCTCTTCGCCGCCTATCGCCTCCCGGACCAAGCCGGAAAACTAGGCACTGGAGCTTCTGGAGGTGAAGCTGCGTTGTCGGCCCTGCCCTCAAATCCTCTGCTCACGTTACCAACGAACCAAAACCTTCTTGACGTTGACGTTGACGGCTCTCCTGTCAATGCACTCATCGATACAGGCGCACACCTTTCTCTTATGAGTGCTGCCTTCCGACGACGACTCAAAAAGCTCCTCACCCCAGCGTCGGCACGCGTCGTCCGCGTAGCGGATGGCGGTATTGTGCCTATTATCGGCATGTGTACGGCACGAGTCAGAATTGCCGGCCGCCACACCCCTGTCCTTTTCACCGTGATTGCTCATTGCCCCCACGACCTAATTCTCGGCGTCGACTTTCCCTCCGCGCACTCTGCCCTTATTGAATCCTCTGCCAGTACCCTTCGCCTTGAGTTGCCGATTCTCGCAGAACCTTCTGACGCACCCCAGTGCCGCTTACGCCCCACCGGCTTTCTTCGCCTGCCGCCAAAGTTGATAGCCTTTATTGAACTGTTGTCTTCCCCACCAGTTCCTGATGGCGAGTACCTCGTCACTCCTCTGCCCGACATTCCACTACACATTATGACGTTACCTCGCCTCACACTATACTTACTATTACTGCGAACCGTACTCCTGTACCTATCTTCAACTTTGGATTGGCAAGGCAAATTCTACAGCAAGGTATTTGGCTCTCCAACGTTGATTGTCTCGACAACCATCACGTGGCAGCGTTATCAACTGATGGTTCTTGCGAGCATCGCAGGCACCTCGCGCCAACCTTGGGCACCGATTACAACATAAAGGAAATGGTTGCGACGGACCTCTCTTCTGCGCAGGATGAAGACCTTTGCAAACTATTATCGTCCTACCGAGATATTTTCGACTTCGCCGATCGCCCTTTAGGCCAGACGCTCGCAGTCGAGCATCGGATTCTTACTGGCGATGCTACGCCTATTCACCGGCGACCGCATCGTGTTTCTGCGTCGGAAAGCCGAGTAATTCAAGATAAAGTGAACAAAATGCTCAATAAAAACATCATTCAGCCTTCATCAAGTCCCTGGGCGTCACCAGTGGTGTTGGTTAAGAAGAGGGCCAGCACGTGGCGCTTCTGTGTAGACTACCCTCATCTGTAGAACACTACTTAGATGGATGTCTACTCGCTCCCACGTATAGACGACGCCCTTGACTGCCTCCACGGTCCCAGCTATTTCTCTTCAATTGATCTTCGTTCTGGATACGGGCAGATGGCTGTTGACGATATGGACAGAGAAAAAACCGCCTTCATCACACCTGATGGCCTATACAAATTCAAGGTAATGCCATTTGCATTATGCAACGCCCCTGCCACCTTTGAGCGTATGATGGACTCCTTGCTTCAAGGTTTCAAATGGTCCACATGCCTCTGCTACCTCGACGACGTCATCGTTTTCTCGCCAACGTTCGGCACTCACTTTGAGCGTCTAACAACTATACTTGATATATTTCGAAAGCTGAAGCTGCAACTTAACTCGTCCAAATGTCGTTTTGGCCACCTTCAACTTACTCTTCTGGGCCATCTCGTTGACGCTTCCGGAGTACAGCTTGATCCCGACAAAACTCGCGCTGTGCGAGAATTTCCGGTTCCGAAGACAGCCGCAGACGTCCGAGCTGTTGTAGGACTATGCTCGTACTTTCGTCGTTTTGTTCCAGATTTCGCGACTATTGCAAGACCCCTCACTAATCCTTTGAAGAAAGGCGTACAATTCTCGTGGGGCACTTCTGAAGCCGCCGCCTTCTCTCGTCTCGTCACTCTTTTAACCTCACCACCCATTCTCGCCCACTTCGACCCGGATGCCCTACAGGATTGCGTACCGATGCCAGCGGTCATGGCGTAGGTGCCGTCTTAGCTCAGCGTCAGCGTGGCCCGGATCGCGTTATTGCTTATGCGAGCCGCCGCCTGGCACCATCGGAGCGCAACTATTCCATTACGGAACGAGAGTGCCTTGCTGTTGTCTGAGCGGTTGCGAAGTTCCCTCCTTACCTTTAACGTCGCCCTTTTTCTGGAGTCACTGAACATCATGCTCTCTGCTGGCTCTCATCGCTAAAAGATCTTGCAGGCCGGCTTGGTCGATGGGCTTTGAGGCTACAAGAATTTTCATATTACGTGGTCTACAAGTCTGGCCGCCTACACCAAGACGCCGACAGCTTGTGGCGTTACCCTGTTGATGACCCTGACTCCTCCGATATGACCAGTGCTGCTTGCGTATTCTCTGCATAAGACCTGCTTCATTTCGCCGACGAGAAACGTCGTGACGCATACATCAGAGCACTGATCGACCGTTTCGAACACTCTCCGGCCGATGCCACTCTAAGCCTCTTCGTCCTCCGCGACGGCACTCTGTACCATCGTAACCTTCATCTGGACGGCTCCGAGTTCCTACTTGTAATACCTAAACACCTCCACTCGACCGTTCTAGAAGAGCTACACGACGCACCAACTGCAGGACACCTCGTCGTATCTCGAACCTATGACCGTGTACGGCGCCGTTTTTTCTGGCCTAGCCTTGCCCGTTCCTTGTGACGTTACGTCGCCGCTTGTGAATTTTGCCAATAACGCAAGAAGCCTTCCCAGCTCCCCTCTGGTTACCTGCAGCCGCTCGACATCCCTGCCGAGCCCTTCCATCGTGTTGGCTTAGACCTTCTCGGCCATTTCCGGACTCTACATTAGGAAACAAGTGGGTTGCAGTCGCGGCTAACTACGCGACCCGCTACGCCGTAACCCGCGCTCTTCCGACCATATGTGCAACTGATGTTGCGGACTTCCTTCTACGTGATATCATTTTGATGCATGGGCTCCGCGTCAATTGCTACGTTTTTGGCCAAAGTGATTGACGACATCATGCGGGCCTGCTCCATACAGCATAAGCTTACCACCTCCTACCACCTTCAAACGAACGGCCTCAATGAACGTTTGAACCGCACCCTTACAGACATGCTATCCAAATACGTTTCAGACGACCACCGTTTCTGAGACCCTACCTATACCTTACATTACCTTTGCATACAACTCTTCCCGTATCAAAACTTCCAGCTTTTCCCCGTTTTACCTCTTGTATGGTCGAGAACCGATGCTACTACTAGACGAGTAGAACTTGTTGCTGGGCGAGTTGGTTGGGATCTGAAGAATACATTGTTGCGCCAAGAAAGGAAAATAAAGACTTGAGAAGGAAGAGTACGAAAAGACAGATTGAGCGCTGAGACAGATTGAGATTCAGCGCTCAATCTGTCTTTTCGTACTCTTCCTTCTCAAGTCTTTATTTTCCTTTCTTGGCGCAACAATGTATTCTACTACTAGACATCGTGTTTCCGTCCACCACAACTTCAACTAGCTCTTAAGCCCGTGATGCAATCGCCCGTGTTGACCATGCACGTCAACTTGCGCGCGTTCGTCTACAAGTGTCTCAAGACAAACAGAAGCGACCCTACGACCTCCATCACCGTGATGTCCATTTTGCGCCCGGCACCCTTCTGTTGCTTTGGTCACCATCGCGTAAAGTTGGGTTTTGTGAGAAACTGCTTTCCTGTTATACAGGCCCATATCGCATGCTCTGCCAAGTGACCGATGTGACCTATGAATTCGTTCTAGCCACGCCCCCTAAGTCCTCTGCTGTGACAACCAGTGACATTGTCCACGTAGCCCGACTCAAGCCCTACAACTCCCCACGCGCCTTGGATATTTAACAGCAGCATGACGGCGCCTTTGCCGCCGGGGGAAGTATTACGATATTATCGGGAGATACCCAAGAGACGAGCCGCCGCGAGAACGACGACGAAGCGGGTCTGTGCCTTTGGCGCGAGCGAATGTCGGCCTGGCGCTCTGGCTCCTGTCCAGTGTAAATAGCCTGTAAATAGCCGCTTCCGTATGTGTCTTTGCACTCGTAGCAATATCTATTTATTTTCCTTGTGTGTATGTTTATTTCACATAGTTTTATTTCTTGTGTGTGTTTCATGTTTGCCCCCCCCCCCTCCTGTGTAATACCCTCGCGTGAAGGCCCTTAGGGGTAATGTAAATAAATATAAAAATAAATAAATTACCAGATTTGTGTATTGGTACAACTTGAGCAACCTTCCAGACAATGGGAACAGTTTGCGATTCGACTGATTTTTGCAAGATGACAGTCAGATACCGCACACAGTATTCCAAGTATCTCTTTAAAAACGTGTTTGGAATGTTATCTTGTCCTGCAGTTTTACTAGTATCAATATTTAACATGAGGCCGTGAACTCCGCTGATCCTTAGCTGAAGCTTTGGAAAACATGGTTTGTGTGTTGCCCACGTTGATTAAAGCCGCGCCTCATGACACCGTCTATCTCCGGTCGACTGATGAAGGTCAACTTATCTGTATTTTTTTCAAATTTAAGAGACACTAGCACATGTGATATAGATAACTTGCAGATGAAACCTGTTAAATATGTTCTCGATGTAATTGCCCCAGTGTTAATGCATATTTATAATCTATCACTCGCTAGTGGTGTCTTCCCACGTAATAAGCAAGCTGCAAAAGTCAGCTTTATTTAAGAAAGTGATAAAAGAGCTGGGTTCCACTACAGGCCAATATCTATGCTCCCGATCTTTTCGAAAGCTTTAGAAAAAATAGTTTTTATCGGTGTATCTAACTTCCTTGAAATTAAAAACTTCCGCGCCGACTCGCAATATGCATCTCGCAAACACAGACCGACTCAGCTTGCACTTCTTCAGCAGAAAAAATACATTTTACACAATTTTGAGTACCGCCAGGTTATTTTAGGGGTACTTATTGACTTTAGTAAGACATTCGACTCCATGAGTCGTTAACTATTATTAAATAAACTTACCTACTATGGTATCCGCGGTGTCGCCTTAAAATTATTTGCCATACTTGCAGCACAGATGCCAATATGTGTTCATTAACAACAAATCGTCCAAAATTTCTTGTGTCACGGCAGATGTTGCCCAGGGAAGTATCCTTGGACCTCTTCGGTTTAATATTTACGTCAATGATTTCGTTAATATTGATCCCGATGCCAAATTCATAATCTATGCCTATGGCAGTACTGCCCTATTTTCGTCCAATAATGCTCCGGAGCTAGTGTCAGGGGCTAAGTCTTGTTTGGAAAAAATATATTTATGGTCTCTAGAAAATGGTCTCAAGAGTAACGCTGAAAAAACAAAGGCAGTTTGATTTCAACCAAAGAATGAGAATACCTGTCTTTGTAGGGACGTGGTGTTAGGGTCTTCTAAAATTGAACTCCTCCCTTCTGTGAAAACACGCGGGGTGTTCTTTGATGAAAATATGAGCTGGAGCAATCATATTAATTTTCTTGCAGGTAAACTCTCTCAAATTACTGGACGCGTTTTCTGTATTCGCTACATTCCTCGGAAGATTAAAATGTTAATTTATAATGCTTTGTTGCTGCCTTATTTGGGGCACCACATCTGTTACAAATATTAAACGTTTTCTTAATAAAGTCTTCACTGATGTAAATGTTTGAACTTTTCAGTTTTCCTGCGTTAGCTAAGAATCTCTAATTTAGTTCGGAAATCCAACAGTTTGGTGATTACAGGTCTGTCTTTACCTGTCCTTTTTTGCCCAAGTCTTTGGCAACGCTCGATGTTATCACAAGTGACGTCAAGCTTTGACGTTAGCATGCTTAATATTGAAGTAAGAAGAGCCTCAGGTGTCTCATCCAGTGTTTCAGATAATCCGTGAATAACCAAGTTATTCCGTCGCGACCAATTTTCGAGGTCGTCATTCTTACGCTCAAGCTTGTGGATCATATCTGAGGGACGAGAGATAGTATTTTCTACTTCCTGCACGCGCTCACCGACATCCTTGGTGTTGGCGACAAGTGAATCTAGTTTAGAGAGACGATCATCGAAAGAGCAAATTTTGGAGGTTAGTGCAGATATTTCGTTGCTTCTGCGAGCCTGTCCTGACAGCAATTCGGCCAACATTTTCTCGGTGATGGGACCCGGATTGGTTTCTATGTCGCCTGAAAGAATCAACAGGCTTTTCAATATGTGCACAAGACAGGCAGCACTTTTCGGGAACAAGAACGTGGGAAGGTCCGGCAGCAGCAACAACAACCGATCATCATTTCTATAGCATTTACAACCATACCGATTGAATACCTGTAAGAAGAAGTAGGCAACTTTGTAGCGCATGTATGCGATGCTGCCGCCAGACCCACTGAAGTGCAACCTCAGAGGCGTCCGTCCTTTATCCTGTTGCGAGCACGTAGATGTCGCCGAGGTGCCGGAGCATGCGCAGTACCGCCAGGTTAGCGCTGGCCAACAGGGGAGGAAGCAGTCCACGCAGGCTGACCCGTTTGCGCTTTGTGCCTTCGTTGACAACGGACACGTGAAGCTTCCTGAGCAAGCGTCAACCATCCGGTGGGGCAGACCGCCCAGCCGGCGATCCGAAGGAGCACAACACTGAAGAAAGTGGAAACAGGTACTTGCAGCAATCTATAAGAAGAAGTAGGCAAATTTGTAGCCCATGTTTGCGATGCTGCCGCCAGACCCACTATGTTGCATACTCTAGACGTTTGTGTTGCCCGAGTCACTGTTGACCTTCAGGGTGGCTGGATCAAGATCTTGCTCGCAAATTTCAGCAATGAGCACCGAAGACTTCTTGTGCCACCCCTGTACCTACCGTGAAAGCACCAGCCGCGGTGGCTTAACGGCTATGCCGTTGCGCTGCTAAGATGGCCGGATGAAATCGCAGCGGAGGCGGCCGCATTTCGATGGGAGCGAAATTGAAAGACGTTCGTGTCCTGTGCATTGTGGCTACGTTAAAGGTCTCCTGGTGGTCAAAATTAATCCGGAGTCCACCACTACGCCATGCCTGATGTTCAGATCGTGGTTTTTACATGTAAAACCCCAGAATTCAATTACCCTGAAAGCATGCAGGATGTCATGCAGTGCCCTGCTTCTAAAGAAATCTACGTTGTCTAAGCATAACAGGTTCATATATGGTGAGTCAAATGCCGATCACGTAACACAGAATAATTGCCATTAACGCGACGCGCCCTATACAATATTATTCATATCATATCTCAGTAGAACAACGGGAGGCAATTAATGCACAAAACGTAATGATGGTAGAGGGCATTATTCAACTTTCAAAGATTCTGCTGCCATTACCGGTCATATTTGCGAAAATGACACACTCTGCTTCTCTGTCAAATAAAGGCAACGCATCACCATCACAAATAGAGATGTTTACCCAATGAGCCACATATACCAACGTCTCAGGCTCTTGCCACCAAATCACAATTTTTCATCACTTCTAAGTCAAAGTCATCACAGGTCTAAGTCAATGAACGGTACCGCGAAATAACTGCCATTGACACACCTCAAGTTTTTTACGAGGTTGGAGTGCTTCTTCTCGCTGTCTGGTGCGTTACAGTCCCCCTTAAAGGATCATGTAGGCTGTAATGACTGACCTGAAGTGATCAGGCTGCCTCATTTACCTGAATAATGTTGTTCTGAAGCGACTCTCTCTTTACAAACTATCCGGAGTTTCACCTCCTTTGTTCTTGTTTCGCTTAACAAACCTGCTCAGTATAGCAATGAATGATGACCAATAAAATAATACTAGTCACTGACTAATACTACTAGCCTGCCTGTGCTCTGCTTTAAAAAACATTTAATCATGATATATATCCTATACACATAATGCCATCTTATTGATCCCTAACACACGGGCCTCTGCATAGAAGAGTGGGTGACATTTATGTGGCTTCCTTCTCAATCATGTCACAGACGTTCATGTGGTAGGAGAAGAGGTCATACGCATGTCGACACCTCCACATGCCGACACTGACCTCCACTTTTAGCTCGACGTTATTAAAGCATAGCCATTGCCCAAGGCAGAAAATTTGGTGGTGCCTCTTCTTAATACCTATTCTTGGAATTGAACTGCCACGTTTAACGTCCTGCATTACTTAATTAAGGCAAACAATTATTCGATCATCTCAGTCCTCAAAGAAATCGAATATGCTGACGAGCTTTACCTTTTTGCTGAAATTGTCTGATTATATCCCCTTCACTCCACTGAAGGGGATATAATTAAAACCACTGGCAGTAAAATTATCTGACATGGTATTTCTATAGAAGAATGCCCCAAGAACAAAAATAAACCAAAGAAACAATGTTTTCACTTTTAATAAAATTTTAGCACGCGTACACATATGTGTACACTGTGACTTAGTACAAATGAGACGAGGCTGAACGTCATGTTTCAGGCAAAACACTTGCTTATTGCACACAGGAAGCAAAGATGCTTTGGCACATGCTGTCGTTGCATGAGGCTGGTGAAACAAAAATCAAATCTCACTTGTTGTGAAAAAAACAGAAACAGTCATTTGTGGCTGAAAGACAGAGAAACACGTTGCATTTCCTGCATCGTACCCGTGTTCTCGAATTGCAGCCGTTCAGCTTGCAACGCTGACCATAGCTATTGCTTGTGTGGGCTGGCGAGTGGTGCAGGCCACCGTACCGGACAGCACAGCATTTACAGGCCACGTCTCGGCATTGTGCACTTTCCGTGGCACCGTCCTTGGCATCGTTGCTTGAACGACCCCGTTTCCTGGCAATATTCTTGTTGGACATGATTAATGCCAACCCAACGTTGCTTTTAAAGGCTAGAAAATCAAGAACTTTCTTGCGTGGCATGGAGTTATCATTCGCGTCAGTCAAGTACTCTTGCCAGCCATTCACTAGTGCGAATGATGTACAATGGGAAATTACACGTGCAGGCCATTTCCTTGTTCTTTGTTTTAGCGAGTACAACAACAGCAAGACATGTATTTCGTCGACTCCGCCCATTAATTCATTGTATTTGCTGACAATTTCAGGCCACGCGATGTCCGCGTGCTTCTTTGTTGATTCACTCCACCGTTTCACGGTAGTTAGCTCCACAACACCCACGAATGTTGACGCAACATTCACAATACCGTTGTCCTGCCACCTCACAACGGTTATGTCACCACCTACTGTCACCCTGGCATCCATACTTCCACGTCCGTCTTCTTTCAGCCCTTTTCCTGAGTTCAGTGGACATCCTTGTAATCTGTTGCTGCGGACGGTGCCAAAGGCTCAATTGCCTGTTTCTTTTAGCTCGTTAGGAAGCGGTATTGACGTAACATAGTTGTCAAAGTAACATTTGAAGTTACCTTGTTTGATGACATCTTGGATCAACCTCATTACGATGGAGCCACTACACCCAAGATGCTTGCGCTCTACAGACATGCCCGTACCTTTTCCTTGATAAATCTCAAAGTCATGAGCGACACCACAGGAGCTGCATCGAAAGAACACCTTCACACCTTGGGGGCTGGGTTTGATACGGACAAGTTGCTTGGCCCCAACTCTGCTTGTGAAGGGGATCATCTGTTGGTCGATGCTATTTTTTTTTTCAGGAGGCGGTAGCTCAAGGCAGCTCTTCCTCACAGCATCAAGGAGTGGTCGCAACTTCCAGAACTTGTCAGTTCCACTGTGATCCGCGCCTGGCTCTGTGACTTACAATGCTGAGCGTAGCCTGAAAAATTTAATTACGCTCATCGCATCCGCCACACCAGGAATTTGCGTGGCAGGGTTCCAATACAACCTGATGTGTGGGAATTTCAGGGTTCCCATTGTCATTACCATTCCAAAAAATGTTTTGATTTCTTCTGGTGTTGTTCCCAGAATAGCTCCTGAAGTATGCAGTGCATAAATGTTTGTGCAGCGTGCAATTTCTTCAAAAAGGTCATCTGTGAAGTACCTGAAGAAGTACTCGGGTGGTTCGCTCACAACGTTGACATCACGGTCTGTGGGATAATGGAATGGGGTGTCGGGTGGGTCAAATTCCGAAGTGGCCCAAACAGTTCTGCTCTTTTGTTGGCCGACGACTTCATGGTCATCAGTGTGTGGCAGAAGAGGAAGACGCTGCGCTACTCCAGACGGACCAGCTTCATTCTCTGGGTGGTCACCCTGCAAAAGACGTTTTATTTGTATTTTATTACTGCCCTGAGTAACAGGACGCAATCACATTCCCGGTTGTTTTCGCCTGACCCAATTGGCGCATACCTGCTGATGGGATTAATTGGACAAGATGAACTTGCATCAACCGCTTTACATACAAAGTGAATAATATTCCAATTCAGAGCGTCAGTGAATATAAATACCTTGGTCTTGTTTTCACACCCAGTATGTCTTGGTCGAAGCACATAGATTTAATAACCTCAAAAGCACTGAAAAAGTTAGGCTATCTGCGCCGCACATTGACCACAGCCCCAAGGGATACTAAATTACTGATGTATAAATCACTAATCCGGCCTATACTAATATATGCTTCGCCCGTCTGGAATCCACACAAACAGTGCGACATTAATCAGATTGAGGCTATCCGAAAGAAAGAGATCCGCTTCATATGCCTTAGGTACGATAGGGATTTTTCACCGTATACAGCGCTTTCATCCCTAGGCTTACAACCGCTCTCAGAACGCCGAAGCACGGAATCACTAAAGTTTCATTTCATTATTTGCATTTCATTACTAACACTTCTTGCCGTATATCTTCACATAACTGCCTAACTCCTGCAAAACCATCTAATACTAGAAGTCACCATGACCTAAACATCGCACCTTATGTTGCCCGTACGGACACTTTTAAATACAGATTATTTCCACGTGTAATCGAGTACTGGAATGCTTTGCCTGGTCCTATTCGTTCTCTTCCTTTAAACTTATTCTTGGCGGCCATTGAATAGTTTTGGTTTGTATTTGTTTCTATTGTTCGTATTGCCTGCATTACTTATTTTCATTTATCTGCCTTTCACACCTACTCCTGCAATAGCCCGATCGGGCTGAAGTATGTACTAATAAATAAAATAAAATAATTAATTAGAATGTCCAATTACACAGCACCAAAACGGGAAAATGCAAGGCAAGGTAAACACTAAATGGTAAGCAAGAAAGGAGATGGAAACGGAAAGAGAGAGAGGAAAGAAGCCTGACCAGAATAGTTCCACACTCACACGTTGTTGTTGCTTTTATTTTTGTTGTTGTTGCTGTTGTTGTTGTTGATGATGATGATGATGATGATGATGATGATGATGATGATGTCGTCCTCAGTGGCCGTGGCACATACCCCCAGTGGTAGATTGGGCATGAATCGGGTGGTTCAGTCAGGTGCTTAAAATTATAATAATAACAAGGGAGTTCACAATTCGAACATTGGTGTTTAAATGTAAACGTTTTGCGTTTGGAGAAAAAAATAATCAGAAAAACGCCGGGAATAAAGAAGAGAGAGAGAAATAAACTTTATTGTGAGACCAGGCTCCTGGAGCCCAAAGGTGGGTGGCCTTCTCAGTCCAGGTAGCCATGGCTCGCTGCCGCCGCCCGAGCCCTGTTCACCAAGCGCAGCTGGCTGTCAGGGTCTTGCGTCACCAGCAGAGCCTCCCACTGGTCTTCCAATTCTTCTTCTGAATCCGCCTCTTTCTTCATTTTATCGCCTGCTGGTGATGATGATGGTGGTGCTTCTCGATTATTCCTGCAAAATAATAATAAAATTATTAATAGGTAAGAAATAAAAAATAGCAATGGTCGGTAGGGAGAACGATCAGTCTAACATGGAGATTGATTGGTTTCAATTAGGTAATTTTGGATGGCTAAGCAAACATTTCTGTGACTGAACCCAATAATGGAGGCTCCAAAAGATAGGATCACAGGCACTGATAAATTTAGACCAATAAAGCGAAGCGGGATTTCGAGTAGTCGTTTTCTTATAATACAAAACGTCTGCAAGACAACAAGAAATGGTCTCTTGTCTACGTTTCGCCACAGAATGAGCATAATGATGAGGGGACCAGACCAGACCTGTGGAGGTAGAAGTTCAATGCAGGTATACTGCAGTGCAGCCTCGTGATGGACACTTCAATTTTCCGTGTTCGGCAAAAATGTCTGCGCGAAGAGTATAGGAGATGTCGGTAATCCACAAAGTTGGTAATTACGGAGCCTGATACTGCCTGCATAATGACACTCCTGCGAAATGTAGCAGCAGTAACATTAGCAGTCAAAGGGCAATAAGGCAGAATCGGGTCACTTATCTATGCCATGGCTAGAGAGTCTGCAATTTCATTTATAATTATTCCTTTATTGCCAGGCACCCAAATCAAACGCATGCTTCTCAAGTACCAAGGTACCAATCATTGAAATGTTTTTATCACGCGCGAATCACTAGAAGCAGTAAGGGATCAGCACAATGATCACGAATCAGTGACTATTACGGCTGACGTAATTGATGGTCCTAATTTGCGTAATGCCAGCACCACGGCCATGAATTCGGCTAAAAAGGTCGGTATAGAATCTGGCAGCCGAAGAGAAAATGTTCAATCGAGAATCGAGGAAGCTATTCCTACACCTGACTTTTCTTCACATTGTGAAGCATCTGTCGCAATTACAATGTTTGTTTGAAGGTTTTTCAGATGATCTTGTAATATACCGTCTAGAATATGGTATTGAAGTAATTTTGAATTATTAGGAAAAATTTCATCGAATTGAATATCCTTTGCAACAGCTCTGTCGGGAATAGGAAGTACATCCCATATGCGCACGCCCAAAGAGTCAAGTAATATTTGCACGAATATAATTTGCGGAGCATGTAGTCGCGGCCAGCTGACACCGAAAAACAACGCAGGTTGGGAAATAAAGATCCTGTGGGGATGTAGCGGCGGTGATTCATAAATCCTTAAGAATATCTGCATTGTCAAAAGCCGGAACCTGTACGAAAGAGGACGAACACGGGATTCTAGATAAAGAGTAGAATTCGCAACAAATTTAGGAAGAGCTAAACACAGACGTAATGCTTCTCTTTCTAAGAGGATTAGAGGACGGGACATGTAGGCTGGAGCTCCCGAGAAGAGCACGCAACCACATTCTAATACGGGGCGAACGTACATACGATATATCATTAGGAGTGTATCTCTTCTCAATCCTATTCGACGACTGCTCAGCCTACGCAATATGCCAATTGCACGGGTACCTTTTCCAGTCACATGATCTATGTGTGGGCGCCAGTTGAGAGAAGCGTTATAATAATTCCGAGGTATTTAACAGATTCCACCTGTGGTATGTCTTGTGATAAGACAATGAGATTTGTACTATGTCACGTATCGGAAAAACGAGCACAGAATATTTGCTGCATTGAGTTTAATGTGATTAACATCTAACCACCTCTCCAGAGCACAAATGTAAGTTTGCAGTCGTTGGTATAGCATGTGGATGTTGTTTGAAGATGCGAAAAACGCAATATCGTCGGCATAAACATAACTAGTTGCTTCTTGATGACAAGGTAGTGTGCTCATGAGAATAATAAAAAGCACCGGGGAAAGGACTCAGCCTTGCGGTACGCCTCTCGTTTGCTTGAGCTTAGAAGAAGAAATGCCGCTTTCGTAGCAATAGAATTCTGTTTTACCTAAGAATGACTGAATCCACGCTACTATATACCCAGGAACACCACAGAATGTTAACCGATTGATCAATACAGTGTGCTCCACAGTGTCGTATGCTTTAGTGATATCGAGCGTCACTAAGGTAGCGTATTTCTTATGATGTCGAGCTAGTTGTATTCGGCTTTCTAAGTCGACGTGGGCATGCCAGATGAAGCAGCCGGCCCTGAAACCAATCTGACAGGGACTAAGGATGAAATTATAATTATTCAATTTTATGATACGAAAGTGAAGAAGCCTCTCAATGAATTTTACTATGTTTGATGTAAGCGCAGTCGGCCTCATGTTCTCCACTACACGCCTTCCTTCTTGGTTCTTAAGCATCAATATTACTTTGGCGAGCTTCCATTGCAACGGAATGCAAGCATATTTAATTGAATAATTCACCAGGTCGAAAAGAACGTTAGGCGATTCATGTAACAATATTTTTAACATTGCATTTCTGACACCATGAAGGCCAGAGGCTGAATTCGCAAGCAGATAAGGAAATTGGAGTAAAGCCATCCGAAGGATCTAATGTACAATGAATAGCCGGAAGCCGGGCTGTAAATCGATTTTCCAAGCGTTTGACAATCTCTTCTAGGGAGGCGCTCAATTGTTGCGGAGTCAAAACAATTGAGTTTAATGCTAAGGGTGTTGGTAGTACCTTCCTAGCACGAAGAAATGCAAATAAAGCATGCTTATTTGTTTAATTTGATAGATAATCGTAATGCCTAATATCATATTCGTCTTTGGCTCGATTAACAGCATGCTGAAATACACCGGCGGGAAAATGATAATTTTTCCAATTTGTCGGGCACTGATTAGGCAGAAGCATTTTCCAAGCTGCTTTTCTTTTTCTATAGCCCCGCGTAATCTCATTATTCCACCAACGACAGGCGGTGCCTTCAACCGAAGGGATTAAAAATTCAGCTTGCCTCCGGGAATCCTCTAGAATTGTGCAAATGGTTGAAGCGATTTCCTTATCATTGGCATTGGCAAGTTTCGAAACGGCTGAACGCAAGAAAGTCTTAAATTTCGTATGGTTCACAAAAGTGTATGCCTGGTATTCTAAAGCTGTTATTGGACAAATGATTTCAAATTACACAGGAAGATGATCACTGTTGGTCTATGAGCCAACCGCTACCCACGACAAAACATTGATGCCAGCGCTACAATATGTTAAATCTAACACCGAACGAAAGGGACTATCAGCAAACGCTACTTGTCCTGTGTTCTGACATGAAAGGTGACTATCAATAGTCCACTCCCATAGTCGCTTACCACACAAATCTGTTTTTAGCCCCCACGACACGTGATGCGAATTAAAATCCCCTACAAAGAAAATTTCTTTTCTACAGGCAGCCACAACCTTATCAACTGGACGTGTACTTTGCGCACCGGTGGGGAAATAAGCACTTATAACTGAAAATAGATGGTACTCCGGGAGACATAAATCTAAAGCTAAAATTTTGCAGTCGGAATCCATGATTTGAAAGGAATTTTCGCCGTGTGCCAAATATTACTGGAAACAGGTATCAGTAATCCTCCACCTCGCGAATGTCGATCTCATCAGAAAGACCGAAAACTTCTAAATGACAATTTTTCTCTGGTGAAAGCCACGTTTCTTGAATAAGTAAGATATCTGGATGGAATTGAATAGATAGGCAAGATAAATGTGTAAAACTTGAAAATATAGAGTGATAGTTCCACTGCAGTACTTTCAACTGTCCAACGGTGTTGCACGCACAGGTAACTGCCGCCTTTAGAATACTTTCTGTAATCATAGAAGATACTTGACTCTGTTTTATTTTGTTTTCATAATTCTTGAAATTGGGCATCCCATACATTTGGGAGCTCGAGTGTCAAGTTCCATATCTGTGACACTAACAGCGTCTGAAAAAGAGGGCTCATCCACGCCTGGTTGGACTAGCGGAGTAGTGTCTAATGTCCTGCAAATATAGAAGGCGTCTCTGCCTCGTTGCTAGGCATTCGAGGTGTGGCGTTAGATACTGGTGACTGCATTGGTGACTTAGTGGTCTGCATTATTTGCATCATCTGACTGGAAATAACTTGCGCTAAGCAATTAGAAAGAGTTGATATCAATTTACCCATAGCTTTAGCCATTGCTTTTTGCACAGCAGAGTCAATTTCTCCCGAAAGATTAAGATCCCTTCTTGGAGTCTTGCGCGCTGTAACACCAGAGAATGCGAAGGCCCTGTCTTTGATAACTGAAACTGCATCTCTTCTGGAGCAGCGACGGCGGTCGATTATTTCCAGAATTTGTATTTCTTGAGCGCGAGCTCAGCGGTTCGAATAGTCTGCTGGGTGTGCTCCCCCACAGAGGCAGCACTTTTGAGATTGAGCAGAGCATTCACTTGAAAATTGACCATCTCCACAGGTGCAGCAATGCAAGCTTGACTTACATCCTCCTGCGCTGTGCCCAAATCTCCAACAATTTTGACACTGAATTGGACGTGACGCGAGTGGCTCTACACGGAACACAAGAGGCCACACCTTTATTTCAGACGGACATGATGTGCCCACAATCGTTGCAAGTAGAGATTCCGTCGGAACCCTCTCGCTATTTACCAGTCGATCGCAACGGTAGATAGCAATGACGCCTGCTGCGGAGAGCTTGTCCAGGGTTTCAGTAGGACTTTCAGTAGGCCCCGTACAAGACCCTTGCTGCACGCTAGATGAGGCGGAATAAGAGCACTCACCGGGGTGGAAGCAAATGAAGTGCATTTCAAGAGGTCTTCAACACAGGTCTGGTTGGGTGAACGACACACTATATCTCCCAGTGCGAAAGCTCGCAGGTCAGTGATGGTCTGGAAGTGGTTGGACGTGATCTTAAGTGTCTTCTGGACAGCTTGTGGATTCGTGATCCTGATAGAACCTCCATTGGTAGGCACAAGCGCAACAGGAATGGGGCTCACGCCACTGCGAAAAAATAAATCTAGAGGCAATTCATTAGGTGGCAGGGATGCTGACCAGGCGGATCGCGCCTCTCCAGGAGATCTGGTCGACATCAGCCCAAGACGGCTGCCGCAAGGGATGTCAATCAACCAGGAACTAAAATAAGGTTAGTGATGCACCTGAAACCACCCGATACTCAGTCAAAACACGACTGCAGGTCGACGAAACGGTTGCTCTGTCGAGGCCAGCAGATCCGAACGCCACAAGTTGATTTGGTATCCTTCCTCCTCGTCGTCCTCAAAAAGGCCAATGTCCGATGTGCTGCCATCGGCAATTCTGGACAGTAGTCTCTCTGCCCGGTCAGCATCAAGCCTAGTTCAATTTCTCGCATGATTTCTCAAGCCTGAAATGTGAAAACTTCAAAATTTTGATTAGTAAAGCGCTAGAGTCACACCGTACACATTTGTGTACGCAAAAATTTGTGCTCAATTTTCTTGGTGCCCAAGAATACTTTTAATACCTATAGCGGTTTCCACATGTTCCTTATGTATAAAGGAGCATAAAAACCCGCACACTTGCCTCCCAAAAGTATTAGCATTTTACAAAAATTAGATTCTGTACACTACTTACTAAAGCCCCTAAAACCAGCAAAAGCGGCGTTGTTGCGTGGATGGAGGGGCTTTAGCACTTACCAGCGTCGCCGCAGAAGGTGGCGGCGTCCATATTGGAAGTGCCTGTTTACGACTCAATTACTTGTTAGCGACAACAGGTGACGCTAGTGGTCTTTGCCAAAGCCCACAGTGCTGTGCAGTGAAAATAGCACGGGAAATCCGAATTCTAGGAGGAGAAAAAATATAAAAAATACGCGTACACAGATGTGTACGCCGTGACTGAAGGGGATATTTTCAGCCATGAAAGTGGCCTTCGTACGTGCTTCGACATACATAATGTCCACCAAGAGATGATCAATGGATCGCGATCTAGCACCGCGAAAGTTCCTGATCGGAAGTTTGCGTGTGAGTCAAATTTACCAAAGCGACAAAATGAAGGATAAAGAGGCCGCGACGAATGTCATTTGCTTTGTCTCCAGTGATTGAGGGTGTTTAGTCAGAGGCTGCATAGGTCACTTTTTCTTTTTTCGATTTTATTCTCTCACCTGACTCGGCGCGCTCGAGTTCGCGCGTGCTCTCATAATCCCACCAGATAGGAGAGGTTCAGAGCTTACAAGTCAAGTCATGGCACATCATGTAAAGCTGCTCGTTCTGCTTATAACCATGAATTTTTCACATGCCTGCAAAGTAGACAGAAGGGAAGGTATGACGAGTTCTTTTTCTCCGATACTTGATACGTTCACTCGTGCACGTGTAATCTGTGCTGAGAATAACACGTTGAAGTTATTTTAAGTTTCTCGGATAACAATGCCACAACGTAGCGCGCACGTTCCCGTTACGTTTATGGAGATGTTGAACCCATATGCAGGTTTGGTATGTGTTTGTCGCATGTGACCAGCCAGTTTACCAAATGATGCGTGGGATACGAGTAATTTAGTTCCTCCACGCGGTCACATAAGCCAAAATATATGCGACTACGCCTGTCAAATGTATTAGAGCCGGTGTGCTTCTCCTCCGCCGACCTGCACCCCTTAACGACACTGTATATAGAGAGCTCTGCAAGCCTACATATGCGTAGGAGAAAAACCAGCTATCGCTTCGTGCTTTTCGAGAGGTTTGAAGGTGAAAGAGGGAACAACCCGTAGCTCGATTGTTTTGGTTCAGTGTAAACATTCTTGTAATTGAGAAAACACGTCCTAGTGAAAGGAGCATGTGCGCGGTTGTCTTCTCTCCGCGTTTTCGTCTTTGTCATTCTAAAATAAGGCTAGCCCCATCCTGAAATTGACCTCCATGCAGTATCCTATCGCGAGGAAGGCGACGTGATGGAACTCCACCATAACCAGGCACTGTTTATTCAATGCGCAAAAGCCCCAATGGCAAACTACATACAGTCGAAGCAACAAAGATACACAGCTCGCTTTCATTCACCTCGTTCGTGTGCAATGAAACTGGTAAAGATTGGTTTTCTTATACGTGAAAAAATCTGGGGTGTCGTTCGCAGGTGCTCCTAGCCATTAGCTGGTCGCTTTCGCTAATTAAATGCCCGGCAAGATGATAGGCTTAAATTTTTTTACGAACAATTGAACCATGAACAGCTTTGTTTTAATACTGAACCTATAGCACAAAACCAAAAGACCACGAAGAAAATGAACTGCTTGCGCCGCCAAGTGTCGAATAGCGCAAAGCGGAGCTAACAGCCTAAAGCGATACTACGTGGGCGTGCCGGCCGGCGTCATTTAGCAAATATTCATAAAGAAGCGAATTCTCGAACCGCTTCGTTTGCAAGAACTGCTCCCAATTGACCTCTGTCATCGGCCTGACTGGCTTTCACAAGTCATATGTCCTACCATACGATTAGCGGGCACTTCTTTGAAACAGTTATAATGTAAGGACGCGTTCGTCAGTACTGGCTCACAACGCAAAACTTTTCAGTCTTCCACCGTACGATTATTGCTCGCGAAATGAATGAAACCATTTGAATTTTTACACATTGCACACTTTACTATACGAGCCTTGGTTATACAACCTATCTAAAGTTCTACTGGAATGAAATTTCTAGCCACATGGCAGGCGTTGTTTCAGGTAGCGTAGATGTTCAGCAGCCTCCCTGCGAAATTCCGCGTTTGAAATGCGAGTGAATGGACCACGGAGGTCTCGGCAAAGTAGATGTTAAAAAACTTAATTATGACGTTTTACGTGCCAAAACCACGACATGATCATGAGGCACGCCGTAGTGAGGGACTTCGGAAATTCCGACCACCTGGGGTTCCTTAACGCGCACATAAATTTAACTAGACGGGTGTATTCGCATTTCGCCCCAGTCAAAACGCGGCCGCCGTGGCCGGGATTGAATCCCGCGACCTCGTGCTTAGCAGCCTAATACCATAGACACTAAGCAGCCACGGCGGGTAAAAATGGCAATACTACGATTCCAATACTACGAACGAAACTAATCTTGCAGAGTCTATCTTACGACGAATGTCGACGTTAATACGATTACGATTCCAGCGATATATCTACACAGAGTACTGCTGAAGACGTCTTTTTTTACATCTTGTAGGAGGAGAGGAGGGAGGAGAGGGAGGAGGGGTGGCTGACAAATGCAAATCACATTAATAAAATTCGACACAAGCTACCTTACAACGTCTGTCGACGGTAATGCAGGTCACGTGGAAGCTGTATAGCGACCTGAGGTATTGTCACTGTCGGAACACCTTGTGTATAGTAAGGCATGTGCTGCTGTGGGATTACTCTCTCAGGCTTCCCTATGCACAATCTGTGCCATCTATCACCACTGACGTGAAGCCTGCGCGTCTCCTCCGAAATGCATGGCGCGCTTTTGCCTGCCCTAAGCAATGCATCATGCGGCAGCCGAACTCTTGCGCTCTTTTCTTTTTTTCTGGACACCTTGCACTCGCTAGTTGCGCTCCTGGCAAGACCGCGCATGCCCTCCGAGACGAGATTGGTTGCCAGCCAATGCCTGCGAGGGCTGACAATTGTTCCCTCTCTGCCCACATACTCGGTGACTCATATTCAATGACCCAAGCTGGCGCGAAAGGTTTGTTGAAGAGCGACACATACCCAGCGCATTTGTGGTGCAGCTTGCTGAAACTTCGGGCTACTGTTGCACATCTGAAAAGCGGGCTCGATTCTGCCAAACACGCAGAAAATTTCAAAAGATTTCTAGTGGTACATTAAGCTGGATCTAAATGCCCATCATGAAATCGGCTGGTCAAAATGCAGCCTCCGGGATCCCCTCCCACTGCATACGCTCCGACATCCTTCAGCGCCGCCATGAAGTTCGCTGACTGCGGGAGTTTGAGTCAGCCAAGCGTCGGATAAATTAAAAGGATTTATTTTTAGTTATGACATTCCAAGTTAAAATCACTTACTCACCGAAGTTGGCGTGAAATACGTTTCTTGCAAAGCGGTAGCGTACAAGAGATGCATTGAAGAGCAATACATGCCCAGTAACGGTAGAAGCTTATAGCAGTAACTTATCGCGTCGCATGTAGTCATACGCCACCATTTGCATATGTGCACATTTTCCTGCCCAGCAAGTCAGCGCCAACTAGCGTCACAATATAAAAGGTTAGCGCTATAATTTCCCATGGGCCTCCTTTTGCTGCCTCATTGCGAAATCAACCGAAAGTACCTACAGAGTGTGGACTACCTGCCGTCACGTTTTCCTTCATTTACCTGCGTGGAAAAATTTACGTGACGCTTATTTTGCGGTAAGCTACCGCATTCTAGCAAGATATAAAAATTTCGCAGCGCGTTCTAAACGTTTACAACGTCTCTGTGTGGCTTGGTCTCTTTATGGCCAAGCCACTAATGAGACCAAGCCACAGACGGGGACATGTGTCCTACTCTCTTATTTAGTCGACTTAAAGCCTGGCGCTGTAAGCAGAGCTAAGAAACAAACCACCACCACCATCATCATCATCATCCTGGTTACGCCCACTACAGGGCAAAGGCCTCTCCCATACTTCTCCAACAACCCCGGTCATGTACTAATTGCGGCCATGTCGTCCCTGCAAACTTCTTAATCGCATCCGCTCACCTTACTTTCTGCCGCCCCCTGCTACGCTTCCCTTTCCTTGGAATCGAGTCCGTAACCCTTAATGATCATCGGTTATCTTCCCTCCTCATTACATGTCCTGCCCATGCCCCATTTCTTATTCTTGATTTCAACTTAGATGTCATTAACTCGCGTTCGTTCCCTCAATCAATCTGCTCTTTTCTTATTCCTTAACGTTACACCCATCATTCTTCTTTCCATAGCTCGTTGCGTCGTCCACAATTTAAGTAGAACCCTTTTCGTAAGCCTCCAGGTTTCTGCCCCGTAGGTGAGTACTGCTAAGATACAGCTATTATACACTTTTCTCTTGAGGGATAATGGCAACCTGCTGTTCATGATCTGAGAATGCCTGCAAAACGCACCCCAGCCCATTCTTAATCTTCTGATTATTTCCGTCTCATGATCCGGATCCGCCGTCACTACCTGCCCTTATTAGATGTATCCCCTTACCACTTCCAGTGCCTCGCTACCTATTGTAAATTGCTGTTCCCTTCCGAGACTGTTAAACATTACTTTAATTTTCTGCAGATTAATTTTTAGACCCACTCTTCTGATTTGCCTCTCCAGGTCAGTGAGCATGCATTGCAATCGGTCCCCTGAGTTACTAAGCAAGGCAATATCATCAGAGAATCGCAAGTTACTAAGGTATTCTCCACTAACTTTTATCCCCAATTCTTCCCAATCCAGGTCTCTGAATACCTCCTGTAAGCACGCTGTGAATAGCATTGGAGAGATCGTATCTCCCTGCCTGACGCCTTTCTTTATTGGGATTTTCTTTGTTCTTTATGGAGGACTACGGTGGCTGTGGAGCCGCTATAGATATCTTTCAGTATCTTTACATACGGCTCGTCTACACCCTGGTTCCGTAATGCCTCCATGAGTGCTCAGGTTTCGACAGAATCAAACGCTTCCTCGTAATCAATGAAAGCTATATATAAGCTATATATAAAACCACCACTTACCGCAAAATTTGACATTGCAAAGTGTTGTCGTAGCCAAGCGTGTAGATTTCGGTTTCTATCTCCTCTAAGCGAACTTGGCTGCGTTAATGCCGCGAAGGAAGTGACTTACCCTTGGAAATGTAATTTATTAATGACAAAAAAACGCTGCTTCAACGCGCGTAATGTACTCACGAGTGAAAAGAAATTGCGTGTGGCCTGCTTGGCAAGCCGCCATCTTTGTTTTGATGTCCTGCAGTGTGGCAGTGGCCATCGCCGGTTGGTTGGCCGGTTGTCATCGCGCAGCGAATGCATTCCCATAATTCCTGATAAGATACTCGTCGCATTCTCCATCTCAAGCTACCTCTGTGGGCACATTTCAGGCCATACGCCTTCCTAGCAAATTACCTAGCTTACAATAGGTGCGATACGCTTAAAAGTTACTCGTAATATGATACGCTTCTGTTGCATTCATGTAAACTTTGCTATAGAGGTTTGTTGAGTAGCGGGACATAGGTACAAAGCGCCACATACCCTGTACCGTGACCCAAGTTAGTACTATGGTGGGTTTTGAACGCTCTTCCCTCAGCACAGCAACCCCACCCGCTACAAATTTGACCGTGAACTACCCAGACAGACAGACAGACAGACAGACAGACAGACAGACAGACAGACAGACAGACAGACAGACAGACAGACAGACAGACAGACAGACAGACAGACAGACAGACAGACAGACAGACAGACAGACAGACAGACAGACAGACAGACAGACAGACAGACAGTGTTGCGGCTCGAGGTGGCGTCCAGAAATCAACTAAGCACATTAACGGACACGGCCGGCAGTAGGAAAGAAGGGAAAAGGGTTTATTTCACACTATGTACACCGGCTCCACATACGGAAGCCTACTCCATGTAAGAACGTATTAAACGTCTGAGTTCATATCAGGGCAAGTCAACACTATCACTGCAATAAAGATCTCCGTTTTTAATACAATCGTGTTCGTTAAGCGACCAGACTAGGAAATCTGATGGCTGTATCGCGGCCAATCACAATCTCTGGGGGAATAGATCATCAAATCCCGCCCATGATATTGCACCGTTCTGCCGAACTCCGCCTCCTATCTTGAGCTTTCGGCCTCGCATATGGTGCAAGCGCGTAGCAATCTGTGAATCTAAAGTCTAAGCTGTTCCCACAGACGTTGGCGCTTTTCATAAATTAGTTCCCGTTGTCTGGTTTAGGCAGATGAGTCTTTTGTTGAGCCGTCAGCAGTAGGCGTCAGCGGTGCGTCGACTTCTGGATAGGCCCTCATGAGGGGGAGGTTCCCTCGTGATAAACATATAAGGAATTCTCATAGCTCCATTGAGACGTCACGATAGATAGATAAATAAATAGATTTAAAGTACCTCAGGCAGCGTAAGAATGCTAATCGCATCAAAAAGACGCCGCCATTACCGTTCGTCGGGAATGACGCAGAAAACAGAACGTTCAAAACTAACGCTACTCCTCCGTCTACCCTACGACGTCAGACATAGCCCGTGCTGGGAATCACGACGCCTCTGCTAACCACCACATACAAGCGTCGTCTGTTAAAACCAGCCATTCTGATCTGCGAATATTGCTGCAGGTAGTGCACTCTATTGTATTATAACGTATTTAACCAAAGCGACATTTCGTTCTGGTTAGCATTTATGGCCTGAAGTCACCCCTAAGGGCCATTTTTGTCATAAAATCTAGCTGTTAGCTCCACTGGCATTGCATGAAACTTATATCGCGTACACCATTACGTAGGGTAGCATTTACATAACTTGTTATTACTAGCGAGTGACGGAGCACGGAACTAAAATGGACAGCACTCTAGAATATATTTGCACCCTTCAGAGCGCACCTACACACCCAGACAATGATCGTCATCTGTATTTCTTGCGTTTACCTTATTAAAAACTCTGCACTCACTACTCTCCTAGCTGTAAAGAATGCCATGTCACCCTGATAAGGCGCTTGCTATTTGGGACATGAAAATACTGGGCGCAACGTGTTAAAGACGGTGAAGACATGTAAGAAAGATGGCGATTGTTGTTTGGGGATGAGATGAGCCCCAATGGGGGCGCTTCTAGAATTGTCCACCGTGGGAGTGCGCAGATTGGTAACCTCCAAGTAGGGAGTAACTACGGAATTTATGGGTGTAACTAATGGTGTAACTAATAACCCAGTTCCTGTTAGAAGTACGCGAACGAATACTTGGCGATTGGAAGTATCGCTGAAAGAGAAAGATCCGCCAGATAAGCTCAAAGGCTATGTATGACATGTCTGCTGCTAAGCACTAGGTCGTGCGCTCAATCCCCCGCTACGGAAGCTAATATTGATGAAATCTAAATGGAGGAACCCTTGTGTACTCAGATACGGATGCGTGTTAAGGAACCCAAGCATTCAAAATTAATTTGGGGCTCTCCACCTTTCGACATCTCTCTGGCTGCTCTGGGACGTTTCACCTCACGAATCAGTCAAAGCGAAACGGACTCGGATAGAGGACGTGTATGACGCCGATCTGAGGGCCCTCCGCCTTTATTTTTCGCATTGGCGCTGTCGCCTATAGTTGACACGAAGGACGGAAGCCCGCACTGCGTTGTGTGCTTAGCTGCTCGCGTAACCTACGGGCGACGAGCGGCACTTTTTCCGAACGACGTGTGCGCTCAAACGTCTGATAGAGTGTAATGAATTGAACGGCCCGGGATACTTTCCGAGACCTGAATAGCCATTGCTTGGTCTACAGCGCGCAATACTACGCAGAATAGCCGTTGAACATACGCAGTAAGCAGAAAAATTATTTTAGGCGAAATCATAAATTTGCCTTGCATGCAGCCCCAAGAAAGCAACCCTTATTGTGTGAAGAGGCTTGGCTAGCCAGAAAAGACGCGAGAACAAAATACTGGTTGCGACGCCCTCACCAAACTCTCGCACTAGCTCGCCATGACGTCATGGATTTTGACGGCGTTTGCTTGAGCGCCGCCAAAGAGTGAACGTTAGAAAATTTGCACAGGAACAACGGGGAAAATAGAAAAACAGTTTTCAAATTTGTTACGTTGAATTGACAAGAGAGAGAGAGAGAGAGAAGGGAAGACGGAAAGGCAGGGAGGTTAACCAGACTGAGTCCAGTTTATTGACAAACTGCAGCTCTGCGCTTATGACAGAAAATTAAAAAAAATTTACATCGACGCATTCTTAATCGTTCCTTTACCGAAATAACGAAATATAGCGATCTGAAAGTCCAAGCTGAATTTGTGTTCCTATTTAAGTGCGTTTAAGACAATTATAGATACATGGACAGGAAAATGCAAAAGGTGTAACTAAGCAAGCAATGTAAGCGCCCAGTGGTCCACACGCACGTGGCTACGCATTAGATGCCTAGCTTCTACTCAGCAGCTTGCAAGCCTGAGTAACAGTATAGAGTTTCTCCCGATACAGCTTTCTTTTCCTCAATGCGTGCTACATAAAAGTGTTTTTTCCGAGCGTGAAAGAAGCCCCCAAATGCACGATATATTGCCGCGCGACCAAGCACATGATACATTTTGCGTGTATTCGCGGCCTTTTCTCACGCTCGAAATACCCTTTTATGTTGCACGTATTGAGCAAAAGAAAGCTGTATCGGGAGTTTCTCATGTAGCTCTTCAATTTTCTCTTTGACACTTTTTCTCTAATTATAATAATTGATAAGTTCAATAATTAAATAACATTGATTATCTAATAAGGTGGAATTAAAAATATCGTTTGAGTATCTCCAAGGGACGGGAAACATTACCTTTGCTCTCTCCAGCTACGTGGTATTTACATATCTTTAAACTCTGGCTAAAGTTAGCTGAGACACCCTGTCTATACAGCCAGTTACACAGCCTCCTTGGCAGTTAGGAAATGGCATCTAAAAGGGCTTATGAACACGTGAAATAACATGCGAGTTACTGGCGGCAGCGTGGGTTTGAACCCATGTCCTTCCGCAGCCGAGGTGGACACTCAACAACGAAACAACCAAGGAGACCGATACAAGGTGTCTTGTGACCTTTTCGGTCTTTTTGGTTTGCCCTCGCGATCTCTGGTGCCCTTTCTCACCCCCATAAAGGACTAGCGCTCAAGGGGAACTTCAAACAAATGTTAAGCACTGAGGCAACCTAACAGTCTTTCATCATCATCAGCCTGGTTACACCCGCTGCAGGGCAAAGGCCTCTCCCATACTCATCCAACTACCCCGGTCATGTACTAATTGTAGCCATGTTGTCCCTGCAAACTTCTTAATCTCATCCGCCCACCTAAATTTCTGCTGCCCCCTGCTACGCTTCCCTTCCCTTGGAATCCAGTCCGTAACCCTTAATGACCATCGGTTATCTTCCCTCCTAATTACATGTCCTGCCCATGCCCCCCCCCCCATTTCTTTTTCTTGATTTCAACTAAGATGTCTTTAACTCCCGTTTGTTCCCTCACCCAATCTTCTCTTTTTTATTCTTAACGTTACACCTATGATTCTTCTTTCCATAGCTCGTTGCGTCGTCCTCAATTTAAGTAGAACCCTTTTCGTAAGCCTCCAGGTTTCTGCCCCGTACCTGAGTACTGGCAAGACACAGCTGTTATACACTTTTCTCTTGAGGGATAATGGCAAACTGCTGTTCATGACCTGAGAATGCCTGCCAAACGCAACCCAGCCCATTCTTATTCTTCTGATTATTTCAGTCTCACTATCCGGATCCGCGGTCACTGCTTGTCCTAAGTAGATGTATTCCGTTACCACTTCCAGTGCCTCGCTACCTATTGTAAATTGCTGTTCCCTTCCGAGACTGTTAAAGATTACTTTAGTTTTCTGCAGCTTAATTTTTAGACCCACTCTTCTGCTTTGCCCCTCCAGGTCAGTGAGCATGCATTGCAATTGGTCCCCTGAGTTACTAAGAAAGGCAATATCATCAGCGAATCGCAAGTTACTAAGGTATTCTCCGTTAATTTTTATCCACAATTCTTCCCAATGCAGGTCTCTGAATACCTCTTGTAAACACGCTGTGAATAGCATTGGAGAGATCGTATCTCCCTCCCTGACGCTTTTTATTGGTATTTTGTTGCTTTCTTTATGGAGGACTACGGTGGCTGTGGAGGCGCTATAGATATTGTTACGTGTAGAAAGACACCGACGGAAGAGGCTATTTACAGGCTATGTACACTGGACGGGAGTCAGAGCGCCAGGCCGACATTCACTCGCGCCAAGGGCACAGACCCACTTCGTCGTCGTTCTCGCGGCGGCTCGTCTCTTGCGATTCTTACGATAATATCGTAATACTACCCCCCGGCGGCAAAAGCGCCGTCACGGTGCTGTTCAATATGCAAGGCGCGTGAAGAGTTGTAGGGCTTGACTCGGACGACGTGGACAATGTTGTCACAGTGGACGACGTAGTGGCCGTGGCTAGAACAATTTCATAGGTGACATCGGTCACTTGGTGGAGCACGCGATATGGGCCTGTATAAAAGGAAAGCAATTTCTCACAAAGGCCAACTTTACGCGATGGTGACCAAAACCACACGAGGGTGCCGGGCGCAAAATGGACATCACGGTGACGGAGGTCGTAGGGTCGCTTCTGTTTGTCTTGAGACACTTGTAGACGAACGCGCGCAAGTTGACGAGCATGGTCAACACGGGCGATTGCATCACGGGCATAAGCGCTAGTTGAAGTTGTGGTGGACGGAAGCACAGTGTCTAGTAGTAGTGTCGGTTCTCGGCCATAGAAGAGATCAAATGGGGAAAAGCCGGCAGTTTCGAGACGAGAGGAGTTGTATGCAAAGGTAATGTAAGGTAGAGCCTGGTCCCAGTCACGGTGTTCGTCTGAAATGTATTTGGATAGCATGTCTGTAAGGGTGCGGTTCAAACGCTCATTGAGGCCGTTCCTTTGAAGGTGGTAGGAGGTGGTAAGCTTATGCTGTATGGAGCAGGCCCGCATGATGTCGTCAATCACTTTGGCCAAAAACGTACGGCCACGGTCTGTTAGCAATTGACGCGGAGCCCATGCACCAAAATAGTATCACGTAGAAGGAAGTCCGCAACATCAGTTGCACAACTGGTCGGAAGAGCGCGGGTTACGGCGTAGCGGGTCGCGTAGTTAGCCGCGACTGCAACCCGCTTGTTTCCTGATGTAGAGTCCGGAAATGGACCGAGAAGGTCTAAGCCAACACGATGGAAGGGCTCGGCAGGGATGTCGAGCGGCTGCAGGTAACCAGAGGGGAGCTGGGAAGGCTTCTTGCGTCATTGGCAAAATACACAAGCGGCGACGTAACGTCATACGGAACGGGCAAGGCTAGGCCAGAAAAAACGGCGACGTGCACGGTCATAGGTTCGAGATACGACGAGGTGTCCTGCCGTTGGTGCGTCGTGTAGTTCTTCTAGAACGGTTGAGTGGAGGTGTTTAGGTATTACAAGTAGGAACTCGGAGCCGTCCAGATGAAGGTTACGATGGTACAGAGTGCCGTCGCGGAGGACGAAGAGGCTTTGAGTGGCATCGGTCGGAGAGTGTTCAAAACGGTCGATGAGTGCTCTGATGTAGGCGTCACGTCAGTGAAATGAAGCAGCCGCGATACAGAGAATACGCAAGCAGGACTGGTAGTATCGGAGGAGTCAGGGTCGTCAACAGGGTAACGCGACAAGCTGTCAGCGTCTTGGTGCAGGCGACCAGACTTGTAGACCACGGAATATGAAAATTCTTGTAGCCGCAAAGCCCGTCGACCAAGCCGGCCTGTAGGACCCCATAGCGATGAGAGCCAGCAGAGAGCATGATGGTCAGTGACTCCGGAAAAAGGGCGACCGTAAAGGTTGTAAGGATTGGGGCTCAATCCCATCGCTCATGATCCGTTGTCAAGATTGGAGTCCGGCATGAATTAGAAGGTATCTGGCCCATGCCGTCGTCCAACTTATCCACGCTGAGGACGTTGATGAAGGGAAGGACTGCTTGTCATCGAGAACGAGGAATAAGGGTTTATTTACCGTATTTACATGCAGTTCATCAGTCTAGCATGACTTCGAGAGAAAGTACGTCAGGCTAACACGACTGCTTGAGAGGGTGTCTCAGTCCAACATGACTGCTTAAGAAAAGTGTGTCGAGCATCCGCACAACAGCGGCCTATGAGCACTCGGCCCCCCCTTGATTCCAAGGAGACAGAAAGGTTTGTCTAGTCATTGTAAACACGCCGCCTCTCTCCGGGACGGCTTACACACACACACACGCACACACACACACAAACACAGGTAGCATGGTCCGCAGCCGACGTCAGAGGGGCTTCGTAGAACCCGGAGCTGACCCGGGGAGCGGGACCGGGTAGCGCGCTGGGTAGCACATTGTCTTGCGTCTTGGTCGGCGCGTGGGAAGGAGCCCATGACGACGTTCCCACGGACACTCCCCCACCCGTAGCAGATCAGGCCCGCGTTGGGCAGTTCCGCAGCAATAGTTGGCCCGCCGAATTCATTCCGTCCCAACGGCGACGAGGCTAGAGCGTTACGGCGGCGGTTTCAGCACAAAGCCTGCTTCGTCAAACGCATCCTAGCTGAAGCGACGGAGAGTTGAGGACGTGCGTATTGTTCCCGACACAAAGTCGACTTAGTCACGCCATGCCTAGAGGTTAGCGGCAGCGTTCCAAGATGAGATTGCCACTGCTGGCGTAAATAGCTGGCAAACTTGCACTGCAGCTGACCGTTCTTAACAAGGTAAGGAGGGAACTTCGCAACCGCTCAGACAACAGCATGGTACTCTCGTTCCGTAATGGAATAGTTGCGCTCCGATGGTGCTAGCAGGCGCCTCGCATAAGCAATAATGCGATCCTGGCCACGCTGACGCTTAGGTAAGACGCGACTACGCCATAAATGCTGGCATCTGTACGCAATTCTCTAGGGCATCAGGGTCGAAGTGGGCGAGAATGGGTGGTGAGGTTAAAAGATGACGAGACGATAGAAGGCGGCGGCTTCTGAAGTGCCCCACAAGAATTGTACGCCTTTCTTCAAAAGATTAGTGAGGGGTCTTGCAATAGTCGCGAAATCTGGAACAAAACGACGAAAGTACGAGCATAGTCCTACGATACTTCGGACGTCTGCTGCTGTCTTCGGAACCGGAAAATCTCAGACAGTGCGAGTTTTGTCGGGATCAAGCTGTACTCCGGATGCGTCAACGAGGTGGCCCAGAAGAGTAAGTTGACGGTGGCCAAAAAAACATTTGGACGAGTTAAGTTGCAGCTTCGCCTTTGGAAATACATCAAGCATAGTTGTTAGACGCTCAAGGTGAGTGTCGAACAATGGCGAGAAGACGATGACGTCGTCGAGGTAGCAGAGGCATGTGGACCATTTGAAACCTTGGAGCAAGGAGTCCGTCATACGCTCAAAGGTGGCAGAGGCGTTGCATAATCCAAACGGCATTACTTTAAATTGCTATAAGCCATCAGGTATGATGAACGCGGTTTTTTCTCTGTCCATATCGTCCACAGCAATTTGCCAGTATCCAGAACGAAGATCAATAGAAGAGAAATAGCTGGAACCGTGGAGACAGTCAGGAAAACCGTCTATAAGAGGGTGCGGGTAGACATCCTTCTTAGTAATGTTGTTCACATGACGGTAGTCTACACTGAAGCGCCATGTGCCGTCCTTCATCTTAACCAACACCACAGGTGACGCCGAGGCACTTGAAGAAAGCTCTATGATGTTTTTATCTTACATTTCGTTCACTTCACTTTGAATTACTCGGCGTTCCGAAGCAGAGACCCCATACGGTCGTCGGTGAATAGGCGTAGTATAGCCTGTAAGAATCCGATGCTCGACCGCGAGCGTCTGGCCTAAAGGGCGATCGTCCAAGTCGAAAATATCTCGGCAGCACGATAATACTTGGCAAAGGTCTTCAGCCTGCGTAGGGGACAAGTCCGTCGCAACCATTTTCTTTATGTTGTGATCGGCGCCCGAGGCTGGCGCGAGGGGCCTGCGAAACTCGCAAGAACCATCGGTTGATAACGCTGCCACATGATGGTCGCCGAGACAATCAACGTTGGCAAGGCAAATACCTTGCCGTAGAATTTGCTTTGCCAATCCAAAGTTAAAGATAGGTACGCGAGTGCGGTTCGCAGTAATAGTAAGTATAGTTTGAGGCACGGTAACGTCGTACTGTATTGGAATGTCGGGCAGAGGAGTGACGAGGTACTCGCCATCAGGAACTGGTGGGGAAGACAACAGTTCAATAAAGGCTATTGTCTTTGGCGGCAGGCGAAGAAAGCCGGTGGGGCGTAAGCGGCATTGGGGTGCGTCAGAAGATTCTGCGAGAATCGGCCACTCAAGGCGAAGCGTACTGGCAGAGCAGTCAATAAGGGCAAAATGCGCGCAGAGAAAGTCGAGGCAAAGAATTAGGTCGTGGGGGAAATGAGTGATAACGGTGAAGAGGGCCGGGGTGTGGCGGACGGCAATGCTGACTCGTGCCGTACACATGCCGATGATAGGCACAGTACCGCCATCCGCAACGCAGACGACGCATGCCAACGCTGGGGTGAGGAGCTTTTTGAGTCGTCATCGGAAGGCAGCACTAATAATAGAAAGATGTGCGGCTGTATCGATGAGCGCACTGGCAGGACAGCCGTCAACGTCAACGTCAAGAAGGTTTTGGTTCGTTGGTAACGTGAGCAGAGGATTTGAGGGCAGGGTCGACAACACAGCTTCACCTCCAGAAGTTGCAGTGCCTAGTTTTCCGGCTGGGTCCGGGAGGCGATAGGCGGCGAAGAGAAGCGGCGGGGTTGGGGCGAACGAGAGTGATCGTGTCGAGGTGAGGGCTAGCGGCTGTACCGAAGGTTCGGAGCAGGGGCATAAGCGTCAGTGGGTTCACGGCGGGTGGCATAAGTAACAGAAGGTCCAAAGGTGCGGGAATAAGTGGTGGCGTATGTCCGAGGAAGTAGTGGCCATCGGTAGCGGCAGTGACGAGCGACATGGCCGATGCGACAGCAGCGGAAGCAGATCGGCTCGTGATCAGGGGTACGCCATTCGGACGGGTTGTGGCGAGATATGGCAGAAAACGACTGCCAGGGAGGAGGAGGGCCGGTAGAGAACTGGGGAACGCTGGGTTGAGACGTTGTACACACGGAGTTCAGACCCATGTTCTCAAATTGCTGTCTGACTACGGCCTGAATCATCGCAATCGTGGTTGCTGGCGGATCGGGAGGTGTCGCGGCGAAAGCTGGCGAACAGGCGGCCTCGAGCTTGCGGCGACTAATGCGGGTGACGTCGTCACAGGTTAGCTTGACGTGGTCCACCCTGACATGTCGACGTAGCAGTTGTGTTGGGTAGCCGCGTGGTGTGGTGTGTGATATGGTGGCTCTTAGCGTGTTCAAGGCGACGGCATTCTTTAATCATGGCGTCGATTGCCGAGACGTTGCCGAAAACAAGCAAATTGAAAGCGTCGTCGGCGATGCCGTTTAGAACATATGACACTTCATCTGCTTCAGACGTAGCATCGACAGCTTTGCGGCATAGAGCCAAGAAGTCGAGGATGTATGAAACGTGCGGCTTTGAAGATGTCTGAACACGAGACGCAAGAGCCTTTCTCGCGGCAACCTTACGGCCAATAGGGTCGCCGAAAAGATTCCGTAGCTTTTCTTTGAAACTGTCCCAACTGGTTATCTCGTCGTCATGCGTCTGGTGCCACAGGTGTGGGGTGCCGCCGAGATAAAAGATGACATTGGCAAGCATAATGGTTGGGTACCACCTGTTATTAGCGCTGGCATGTTCATATAGCTTGATCTATTCGTAAACGTCCTGTCCCTCCAGGCCAGAGAACACACCAGGGTCACGATATTGGGTAACCGTGACGATCTGAGCAGCCGGACAAGCCGACGCCGTTGCAGAGGCGGTCTCGTCACCGGGAGGCATGGTGACAAGCTCGATGTACCCACAACTCCGGAGTTCCGTGGCGAGGATGGGGATCACTCACCTCCACCAGAACGTTACGTGTAGAAAGACACAGATGGAAGAGGCTATTTACAAGCTATTTACACTGGACTGCAGCCAGTGTACCAGGCCGACATTCACTCGCGCCGAGGGCACAGACCCACTTCGTCGTCGTTCTCGCGGTGGCTCGTCTCTTGGGTATCTCCCGATAACATCGTAATAATATCTTTCAGTGTTTTTACAATCGGCTCGTCTACTCCTTGATTCCGTAATTCCTCCATGACTGCTGAGGTTTCGACTAAATCAAACGCGTTGGCATAATCATTAAAAGCTATATATAAGGGTTGGTTATATGCCGCACATTCCTCTTTCACCTGAGCGATAGTCTGAATATGATCTATTGTTGAGTAGCTTTTGCGGAATCTTGTCTGGTTCTTTGGTTGACAGAAGACAAAGGTGTTCCTGATTCTATTTGCGATTACCTTAGGAAATACTTTGTACGTAACGGACAGTAAGCTGATCGGTCTATAATTTTTCAAGTCTTTGGCGTCCCCTTTCTTATGGATTAGGAGTATGTTAGCGTTCTTCCAAGATTCCTGTACGCACAAAGTCGTGAGGCATAGCGTATACAGGGTGGCCAGTATTTCTAGAACAATCTGCCCACCATCCTTCAACAAATCAGCTGTTACCTGATCCTCCCCAGCTGCCTTCCCCCTTTGCATAGCTCCCAAGGCATTCTTTACTTCTTCCGGCGTTACTTGTGGGATTTCCAATTCCTCTATACTATTCTCTCTACCTTTATCATCGTGGGTGCCACTGGTACTGTATAAATCTCTATAGAACTCCTCAGCCACTTGAACTAGCTCATCCATATTAGTAATGATATTGCCGGCTTTTTCACTTAACGCATACATCTGATTCTTGCCTATTCCTAGTTTATTCTTCACTGCTCACTGCTTTTAGGCTTCCTCCGTTCCCGAGAGCATGTTCAATTCTATCCATATTATACTTCCTTGTTTCAGCTGTCTAACGTATGTTGATTAACTTAGAAGGTTCTGCCAGTTCTATTCTAGCTGTAAGGTTAGAGGCTTTCATAAATTGGCGTTTCTTGATCAGATCTTTCGGCTGCTGCGATAGCTTACTGGCATCCTATCAAACGGTGTTACCACCGACGTGTATTGCACACTCATTTATGATACGCATAAGATTGTCGTTCATATCTTCAACAGTCTAATGTCTATCAGTCTAGCAGTCTAGCACAATCTAGCAGTCTAGCACGCAACAGTCTAGCAGTCTAATGCGCCATTACTCTTACTTTAGTAAGAGTAATGGCGCATTACACTTGGGAACTCACACATTTAGTTTTAAAGGGACACTAAAGACAAATGTTAGGTCAAGCTGAAGTTATAGATTTGTGTTCAAGAATTTCTAAGGCGTCAATATTATCGAGAACACAGCCTTAATACTCGAGAAATCGAGATAAATGCAAGACATGATGCGAGACTCCTCCGGGACTATCAAGCACTTGCCTGATGACGAAAGCACTTCTCAGTTCTATTTTGTACTTAATAGTTCCCCACTCGTTGCAAAAAAATGCTTGTATTGCATTATCAGACGCAATAAAACGCTACTTGTCCAATTGTATTCAATTTTTAGGAAAGAGAACTCATTGAAATTGCCCTTTGCAACGACGTGGGGTCAAAAGGTTTTGTTTTCGCTCGACTCTGCACCGCCCACACTTTCGCGTATCGTTGTCGCGTAGTGCTGCGCTAGTTTTGCTGGCTCGCGAAGCTGGGACAAACGGCAAGTAGATGAGAATTCAAGTTCAATGTGATGTCGCGGGATGCCCGAACGGTCTACGCCATATGACGAAAAAGCAGCTGCAGCGGCGACTTCACCGCTCTGGATGGACAGAGGTGGATGAATGTTATGAGCGACCCCTTTGAAACGGGGTGGTGGGTTGCGCCACCAAGCTCTTGCTATTATACTGTCTAATTTCTTTCCTGGGTTAAACAATAAAAAATAAAAAAAACTCTATGAACTACCCCACCCAATTTTTCTGATCCCCTATTTTGAACTGTGCCTTTGTACTTCTTCGTTTTCTGTCGTTTCCCTGCTTTTCTTCCGCCAATCCTCTAATCGCCTCTTGCTAATGCCTATTGCGGGCATGTTTACTTTTCCAGTGCTCTCGCTGAACCCAAGTGCATCAAGAAGGCTAGCGGCGCCTAAATCTACCGCTGGGTAGACGTCTTTACATTCTAATAAAACGTGCTCCATAGTCTCCCTAGCTTTACCGCAGTAAGCGCATGCTTCTTCTTCCCTCTTATATCTCGCTTTATAGGTGGGTGTTCTAAGGCATCCCGATCTCGCTTCGAAAAGTAATGAGCCTCCCTTTGAGTTATCATAAATTGCTTCTTTCCTGATTTCGTTTTTTCCTCTTAAGTAGTTACTCATGACAGGTTTCTTTTCCATTGCCGCCACCCATGAGATTATTTCAGCCTCTCTGACTTTCTGCTGGACCTTCTTTTTTGCTGTGTTGCCCCCCTCCCCTACAGGCCTCATGTAAGCCGCTGGTACAGGCCGCTGGTACAGGCCGCTGGTAAGCTTCCTAGTTCTTTTCCTCCACTGTGAATCAATGTTTTTCCTGTACGGATACCTGAACACCCTCCCAGCCCATTTACTTTCTTCCATATTCCTCTGCCGTTCTTCATATTCAATTTTACTGCGAAGTTCCCTGACTTCAAAACTAGTCCAGCCCGCATCAACGTGCCCAGCTTCATTTGTAGTCTTCCCGTGAGCGCCCGATGCGAGGTGGCCCACTGACCTCTGGGATAGAGAGAAACAACTTTACTGAGCCGAGCTCGACATCTTCTTAGACGCCGTCGATAGAAGTGGTTCCCTCTTCACGGGACCCATATGTTTCCCTGGCTGCCTGGCCCCTGGAGATCAGGACGAGCTGGTTTTCGAGGGCGGCGCTGGTTAGCAAGGTCTCCCATCGCTCGGGAAGGGTGCAAGAGGGATGGGGTAGGGTAGTAGGACAGGTAAGAGGGGGGGATTGCCTTGATGAAATCACATACTCCAATGACGTGTTGGAGTGTGCCTAAGTGAGTTTTGCAGAAATTACAATCCTTCTCGTACCTTTCCGGGCACATCTTGTTTTGAAGGTAAGGGTGCGGGAAGGATCCTGCCTGAATCTGCCTGTAGATCGCTTGTTGTTCGCTGCTAATCGATTTGTAATTTGTGCCGTCTTGTAATGGTTCGTAACGTTTCTATAACTAATTGTGGACTGTGGCTCACCTTCCTTTACCCGGTGTTCCATCTCTCGGGTAAACTGTTGGGCAAGTTCGTTGCCCTCCAGCACAGAGTGAGCCGGTGTCCATATCAACTCAACTTTCCTTTCAGGTACGCCGCGTTTACTCTTGAGAATATCTAGTGCCACAAGAGACACCCACCCTTTTCTGTTGCTTTATGCGCCTCTTGCGAGAAAGGGACAATTCTTCCCACCTTGGGCTGCGCGAGGGCTAGCGCTATCGCGGCCTCTTCTGCCACCTCCGGAAAAGACGTCTTGATGGAGGCGCAGGTTACGAGCACATCCCGCGTCCGAACTGCCAGCGTGGCTTTCGATGAAAACTTGGGTAACGAAGCGTCTGTGAAGAGAGTGATCCCCTCTTCCTCTTCTATTATTTGACCCAAAGTCTCCGTTAAGGCCGCTATACGAGCGGCCGGGATGCCGTCGTTACGAACCGACCTCATGTTTCGAGGCAGTGGCTTACTGTCGATTTTATGCGCCCACAACCTGGGTAACGGCCCCGTTTCCTTCCGGTCTGCCTCTTGCCAGCACAACTTTGCAAGAACGCGACGTCCCGCCGACGTTTGACTGAGTCGAACTGTTTTATTAGACAGATGAGCTTCTATTAATCCTTCGACGACGTTGTGCTTAGCCATGCCGAGAAGCTTGTCGGTCGAAGAATGCTTCGGAATGCCCAGCGCCATCTTAGTTGCCTTGCGTATAATGACGTTCAACTGGTCCCTGTCTTTCTTCAGTAACTTGAGGTACGGCGCCGCGTAAATGATGCGCGACGTCATGAAGGCCTGGACGAACGTCAGTGCATCGTCCTCCTTCAATCCCCTTTGTCTGTTTGTGACTGTTCTGATGATGTTCGAAATTTGTTCCATTGAAACCTTGATTTTGTCAATCGACGCCCCCACCTTCCCATTGTTCTGGAAGATGACACCCAGGATACGTGCTTGCGTGGTTGGCGTTATGGTTGTCCCGTCGATGGTGATGCGGACGTTCTCTTGGTCTCCTTTCTTTCTTCTTGGCTTGATGACGAGTAACTCTGACTTCTGTGGCGAGCAACTGAGGCCGCACGATTCAGCGAACTCGTGCATGGTTTTTGCCACTCTCTGAAGGGTCTCCTCCATCCAACTCTCCAATCCCGCCCTCGACGTCCACACAGGGATATCGTCTGCATAGAGAGCGTGATCTATGCCCTCTATGTCTTGAAGGAAAGCCGGGAGAGGGAGGAGTGCCAGGTTGAACATAAGCGGCGAAAGAACCGATTCTTGCGGCGTGCCTCTGTGTCCCAGAGCTATCGGTTTCGACTTCTCCTCTCCAATTTCGATTGTTGCCGTTCTATTGCTTAAGAAATCCTGCACATATTTGAATGTTCGCTTTCCGCATCCCATTTGGTGCAGGTTACGGAGAATACTTCCGCGTGTGACGTTATCGAAGGCCCCCTTGAGATCGAGCACCAGGATAGCTCTTGGGGTAGGGGTCTTCGCTTGCTTGATAACCAACTCGTGTAGTTGAACCAAGACGTCTTGCGTGTTCATGTGCCTCCGGAATCCATACACCGTCAGTGGCATCTGATCAGTGACGTCCAGATGTCTCTGTAGTCTTTTTAACAACATACGCTCGACCACCTTCCCTACACACGACGTGAGGGAGATCGGGCGTAGATTGTCGACGTGGGGTGATTTCCCTGGCTTGGCAACGAAATGCACCTCCGCTTCTTTCCATTCTTTTGGTAACGAACCCTTCTCCCAGGACGCGTTAGCGAGGTTCAGCAGTTCAGCTCGGCTTTTGTCGCTCACAATTTTTAGCATCTTGTAACGCCATCAATTCCCGGTGCGCTGCCTTGATTACTTTCATCGATGGCCGCAACCAGCTCCAGTTCGGTAAAGGCTTCGTCCATCTCGACGTTGCTACCCCTTCATACTCCGGTTCCCGTCGAATCCTGATTGTACCCCTGATTTAAAGCAAACAACCGCCTTTCCAAGAGTAAGTCCTCGAACCAACACACCTTTCCTCATACCTCGGAGGACCTCGTACCTAATTGTATCCCCATAGCACTCTGTGCTTCCTTATGGCTGCATTTCTTTTCGCCATCACTGTTATTGTTTTTTCCTGTGTTTCCATATATCTATTAGTTTCGTTTACCCATATACTAAGATATTTATATTCTGTTACTTGATGTATTTTCTGGCCGTGTACCTCCACTGTCAGTTCATTGTTTTCATTGAATACCATAACACCTGATTTTCTAATACTACATTTCAAACCTAAATCGTTGCCTTCCTGCCAGACGTTGCAAATCACTTCGCTTGTTAGCTAGCAAGACAATGTCGTCCGCATAAAACAAACGTGGGCGACGCTGCTCTATTAGTTTACCCGCCTGTTTGCATGAGAGATTGAATCCGGTATTACTTCCTTCTAGCACCCTCTCCATCCTCACCATGTACATCATAAACAGCAGCAAGTATAAAGGGCACCCCTGCCTCAGTCCCTTGTTGATATGAACTTTCTTCTCGCTCCTCATCCCTTCCCATTCAACGCAATACAATAATACAATACAATCTTTATTGTGCATAAAGAAAAGAAAGTACATATCGCAGGCCTACCAAAGCCTCAGAGGGCTTGACTGGCAGTGCCTGACAGTCAGGTCACAGAAAATTGCACAGGGTTAATGGTGGAGTTAGCTATTAGTGGGGTTCGCTATTATTATTCTGCTTTCTACTTTTGATATTTCAATACACTGAGTAAGAACAAATAAGTTATCATCTAAACGCCTACCTATTCTGAAGCCATTCTGAAGTTCTCCCAAAATGTCATTATTCTCTGCTCATGCTTGTAGCTTTAATTTGATTGCCTGCGTTGCTACCCTGTATATTACCGATGTAATGGCCAATGGTCTATACGAGTGAATTCTATCTTTCTCCCCCTTACATTTATAAATTAAATTCATTCTACTTTGTCGCCAACTTCCTGGTATTCGTCTTTCTTTTAAAGTTTTTTCCACTGCTCTGCTTTCACCAGAGCTTCCCTACTTTTTCGTCCTAGTTCATTTATCAGCCTAACGGGAACCTCGTCTAGCCCTGTGGCTGTGCGCTTAGGAACTTTCTTTTCAGCTTTCTTCCTGTTTAAATTTGTCAGCACCAGCTCCTTTCCCACTAGGGTCTCTTTCATGCTCTTTTTTTCTTCAAATATAACCCCGTCATTGGCTTGGAAAGATACGGCTGTTATTTTTCGGATGTATTTTATTGCCGCTTCTCTTTCCAGTCTGTTTTCATCTTCGTCTAGGATATGTTGTATTGTTGTTGACTTCCTGCCAAATAATTTGGTGTGGTTCCAAATATTCTAGGTGCGGCCTTCTTTTTCTCACGTATTTCTGACATCCAAAGTTCACTTTCACCTTTTAATTTTGCTTGCACCGGTATTTGAACCATAGACATTTTCTCCCAGTATATTTCCCATTTACTTGTTACTTCATCCTGCGGCAACTGCGCCTTCTTTGCTGGCCTGTGCTCTCGAGATGCTTTCTGTCGTTCGGCGATCGCTTCTCGTATCTCCTTGTTCCACCAGCTTTTCTGTTTCTTTTTTCCTTTCCAACTAACGTGTTGTTTCTCTTTCCATATTTCTGTCGTTATTACACTTAGAAGCTCACCATATTCCCACTCTTTACTTGGCCATTTGCCAAGTATTTCCTCAACTCTAGTGACTATATTTCCTGTTTGTTTAGCGTTCAAATTTTTACTGGTAATTTTGCGCTCCTTGCTCTCTTTCCCAACTACATATCCCATTTTCAAAATGATGCGTTTATGATCACTCCCTATGCTGCTATGCCCTTCCTCATCAATGACCGTTTGTCTCAACTTATCACGAAGTCTTAATATCGTCAAGCAGTAATCAATGGTTGATTGCCGGTTTCCCACTTCCCACGTGATCTGCCCTTCACACTTAGGCCCTGTGTTCACGATAACGAGGTTATGTTGCTCACAAAGGTCTAGCATCGACTTCCCGCTGTTGTCGGTATAGCCATCTATATCCTGTATGTGGGCATTCATGTCACCTAATTGGACAATTTTAGCACCATTCCAGAAACCCTTAATATCAGCGCTCATGCATTACACTAACTCTTTGTTCTTCTCTGAGCAATTATTTCCGGTCCACAAATACGTAACACCCAGCCAAGTTTTTTTCCCACTCATCTAACCTGATAACCAAAGATGCTCTTGACATTTTGAATTTACTCTTTTCCATTTGGCTCCCTGATGAATGAGCATTCCGACTTCCCCTCCCTTTCTTTCCGACTACCCGCCGTGGTTGCTCAGTGGCTATGGTGTTGGGCTGCTGAGCACGAGGTCGCGGGATCGAATCCCGGCCACGGCGGCCGCATTTCGATGGGGCGAAATGCGAAAACACCCATGTGCTTAGATTTAGGTGCACGTTAAAGAACCCCAGGTGGTCGAAATTTCCGGAGTCCTCCACTACGGCGTGCCTTATAATCAGAAAGTGGTTTTGGCACGTAAAACCCCATAATTCAATTCAATTCTTTCTGACTTAGTTAAGTTGCACCCTTCCCAACCATAATTCTCAATAACTGCCGGCTCTTCTGAGTCTCTAAGGTGCGTTTCTGTAACCGCATACATCCCTATTTCTTCTCTATGTAACTGCTCCTCAATCTCTGCCCACTTTTCCTATCTTCTGCCACCCGGCATGTTTATGTAGCCTATTGCATGGCGAGCTCTTTTTCTTGCTTTCCTCCTTTTTCTGTTATCGATGACGATGCTCTTCTGAAGTTCCCCTAAGGGACCTTCTTTATTACTATCCACTCTGGCCTCCTGAGGGCCCGCGGGCCCCGTAAAAAAGCAACAGCGCGACCACCAAGTCTCCAGCCCACTTCTCGTGCCAGCCTGTAATTGAAGTGGATCTCGTCTCGTTTAAAACCACCACAACTTCTCACTTCCCTGTTTACTTCGACAACCTCGAAGCCTTTCTCTCGGCTCATTTTCCATATTGCCTCATTAGCAGCCACTACGGCTCTTTGTACCTGACTGTCACGTACAGGCACCTCCGGCACCGTGCATACCACGATCTACACCTGAGGGGATAGCTCGCGCAAGTCGTTCACCCCCTTCGCCAAGCGCTGGGCTAGTCCAGTCCCTTTCCTGTTTAGAACGTCATTTAGCCCAACTGCTACTATTACAAGGTTGCATTCTTGGGCATTTTCTGCGAGCTTTTCTTTTGCTCGCTCTATGACAGAACTCAGTGTCCGCCCTGGAAATGTCCCTACCGTCACACTTTTGTCGCCTTTCACCCTCTACACAATTGCTTTTGAGCAGCCAGCCAGGTTTGAGTCGCCGGCGATAATCACCCTTTCACTCTCTGCTACCTCGCACTGCTTCCTTTTGTCATTCTTTTTTTTTTCGCTCTGTCTTGGCTCGGTACCGCCGTCTGTTGGGCGCCGTTTCACTCATCGACCGCAGCAAAGGGCGGTAATGGCGTTTACAACGTCACAACTCTCCTCGTTGGGTGGCGGGAGATTTCAATTTCAAAAACGGTATTCGGACCCTTCAGATGCAATTTTCTTGTAAACTAAGTTTTTTCTTCGCACGCAATAAGCGCTGCGAGGTTTCTGAAATGGTATTTAAACAGCCAACGCTGGCTTAGTATTACCCTTTAGTATCTAAGATTACCCTCTCAAGAGTTAGTCCTTGTACGCACTGAGAGCATGGAAGTCACTATAATCTTGTTGCACTTGGGCCTGACAAATAGACAAAATATCGGAAAATAATTACTACGACAGACATCCAGAGGTATAGTTCCTCCACTGATTCTTTGCGTTACTCATACACAAATGGTAAATATAATTCCATAACGCTATATTGAATTCGCAAGCTTGATGCAATAAATACTTTTTGCTTCTGCCTTATACTTGTTAATGTGGAAGAAGCTACAGAAGGGAAAGAGTATGGTTGATCATGTACAAAATCTTGTTGAATGATGTTTTGTAAAAGAGAGTGAGGCACTATAATAAAATTTTTACAGCTTAACGTTTCTTCTGTAGTGGTGTACTCAGCCACCAGCCTCGGCAGAGCAACCCAGTACTTCTTTCGCACCTGCATGCCGTTGCTTGGAGGCATAAGTCCTCGCCCACCCACAACAGATATGGTTAAGGTAAGCAAATACCTTGCAACCGATGTCAACCGACATAAAAGATGCATTTAATTTCCACACGAATCGGAATGCGTTATCTTATGTTACCTTTCAGGGATGAATATGGGAATATCCTTACAGGGTTTCAAATCAAGTGGAGCTTCGCTCCCATACTGTTGAGCACGGCTTCTCTCCAGCTGAAATTTACGCGTCAATTAATAGCAGTATTGAGCATTCGCGTCAAAACATAGGGCATAAAACACGCAAATCCCCCTGGAATGGTAGAGCGATTATTTCTCCCGTCGTTTACAGCTTGCTAATTACACGGCATAAACATTATTATGATGAGACTTACTCGCAGTAGACTATTCTCTGTGTATTTGTGGTTCACTGACTTCAGTGCCGGTTTATTGCATAATATGTTCGAAAATAAATAACAATACACTCAGGCTGCTTGCAGGCTGTTTGCACCTGTTCTATACGCAACAGAAAAAGATACCCTAGAACTGGTGTCAACTTGTCTGTGAGAGATTCCGTAAGATACTTAGTTGTATTTTCGTCATCACGTAATTGTAATTACTTCACGAAAGAAATGAAAGTATCCTGTGTCACAGAAGTAAAATTGCGTAGTAAAGGTTGTAGAGAAGGCAGTAACGAAAGTGTGCATGCGGTACATGTACAAAAAGAATCTTAGGCAATGAGGTCATAGCATATCAGGAACTGTAAACGCAGGATTAGCTTTTCTTTAAATAGCGAAGAAGAAGCGATCACTTACCCCCAGAAGTGGTATACACCAATGCCAGTGCCCGAAGCCTAATCACCTCGAGCGACAAAGATAACACGCAGGAGCGAAACCAAAAAAAGAGGCCGAATAATCGACTCGGTGCACAGCGAATCTAGTGACGCCGACTGGGCGACGAACGTAGGGCGATGTCGAGGTAATCATACGGCTAACGACGCCATAAGATACACTTTGTCCATGCAACTAGTATGATTCGTGTGTGTAAAGACGTCTGAGGTGAAATCACGATGTCGGACCTTGTGTGGCATGTATGCCAATGACAGCGAACTGCGAGCATATATCACCATGATTTTCTCTGATGAGATCAGCGGCTTGGCCTTGCAGTACTCAGATGCACTCCTTACTGTGTGATGGCAAGCTTTGGGTTATCCTAAGGTGAGGCCGGACAGATATGCTAGAACGGTGCTGGTAAAGTTGGTAATCTCGATGGCGGCAGCCGGGAGTACGTCGTCCTTAAAGGCTGCGGTATGACTATCCAATATTATCCAAGAGGAGCTTAAGTGGGCCTCGATTTGCACAATCCAGGTTAAAGGGCACCGCTTCCAGTATTGAGGCAAGTGGACAACGGTACAAGGAGCACCGAACTGGGAGAAGGCCCCGAAGGCCCAGGGGTCATAGTCGGCAGGATTGCGGCCTAGGTAGCCTCGACTGGTTGACGAATTCGCCTGACGCCCATTGTTCAGGTACCCATTCAGGCGCCCATGGCCACAAGCTGAGGAGCACCTGAGGGACAAGATTGACAAGAAAATTCCGGTTTCGTTTCGGAATAACTTTCGAGCTTAAGAATAGCACAAAATAGGAAAGGGACCAGAGCAAGACAGGCGCCTCGTTCCTTGAAGTTTGGTCACTGGACACCGAACACCTTAATGACCAGCTCTATAAGAAGTGCACGTAGCACGTGCGGCTCGGCTAGGCTGTCGTTTTCATGCAGGTCTTATTTCAGGCTTTTTTTAAGCTTGACTAATCAACCACCAGTAGCATAGCATGTATTAGTTATTTGGAAAAACTTATTTTCGTTGTCTTTGAATGCACAAGTGCGAGCTGGTCCTAGGACTCACATGCTTGTGACTCAACCATGACAACGCCCAAAGCATGCGGTGGCGCTACTGCTACAAGTTAAAAGGCCACCAAAATGAATAACCTGGAATTACAGCTACTGTGACACCCGATGCTGTGAAACTACACATGCGTACTCGATCAATCTTGCGATGCAGCGCAAACGTCGATATACGGCTTAAGGGAAAGATTAATGTGGGGGAGAGAAGCGCGGTCCATGGAGGAGGGTAGTAATGTGATGTGATCAATAAAGGGGCACAATTTTTAGCGGCTCCTAGTGTTCCCGTCACGTAATTCTGATGCCGGATTATAAACAGATAAAACCACCAGGTGTCAAATTGTTGCACCACTCAAATGTAACTGTCTGAGAAATTCGATAGTCATACGAACACCTATATATTGAAGTGACTTCTCTTATTAAAATAATAAGGTTGTCTTTAGTTAGGTTTTTGAAGCAATAGCGCAAATGGGGACGTCGAAAACAGCAATAGCTGGCGTGAATGCGACAAAGCTGTTTGACGTGAACGCTAAGACGATACAGTGATAATGACGGTACGTTGATGGGTCAACAGCTGCAGACAGCGATAGCATGGCGACTCATACATTGCCCGTACAGTCTTTCTGTCTTCACTTGGACAGTTCTGGGTATATCTTTTCAACTGCGGAGGATAATGGCGGTGTCCTATGCTGTGCATCGTTTCAAACTGTAGTAAGTCCAAAATAGCTGCCCCCATGAAATGCAGCATGGACCAAAATACATAAATATAGGCAAAACATGCGTATGCAGGTGTCTGAACGTCTGTATCTTGCTTTTATTGCGAGACATTCTTTTTGAGCTTAGGACATTTTGCGTCTGTCTGTCTGTCTGTCTGTCTGTCTGTCTGTCTGTCTGTCTGTCTGTCTGTCTGTCTGTCTGTCTGTCTCTCGGTCTGTCTGTCTGTCTGTCTATCTATCTATCTATCTATCTATCTATCTGTCTGTCTATCTATCTATCTATTTATCTATCTATCCACCCCATCCATCCATCCATCCGTCCGTCCGCCTGTCTATCTATCTATCTATCTATCTATCTATCTATCTATCTATCTATCTATCTATCTATGTATTTATCTATCTATCCACCCCATCCATCCATCCATCCGTCCGTCCGTCCGTCCGTCTGTCTGTCTATCTATCTATCTATCTATCTATCTATCTATCTATCTATCTATCTATCTATCTATCTATCTATCTATCTATCTATCTATCTATCTATCTATCTATCTATCTATCTATCTATCTATCTATTGTTGTGGCTTAGGGTGGCGTTAGGGCAAGGAATCCACCAAGCCCATCGACTGCTACGTCAGGTTATAGGAATGAAGGAAAAGGGGTTTATTGCTTAGACGGCTCCAGTTACGGAAGCCCACTCCATGCAGGAGCAAGTTAAACGTGCGAGTTCCCATCAGGTACCTCTGTCCCACTGCTCGAAAAGTATCTGATTTTAATACGGTCGTCTTCCGCAGGCGATTCGACTAGGGAAATTGAAGACTATCGAGCCGCAAATCACAATCTTCGAATTCGTTGCGATACCATACCTATGCTCGCAACACTCCGTACTCACCCCACCTTCGAAGTTTGGAATATGCGGCAGGAAAGCAACCTGCGAATGCAAGGTCCCCGTCATTGTTTGGCAGCATTAGGTGGGGCCCCCCTTAATCCTTAGTTCAGGCTGCCAGGTAATGGTGGGGTGACGGCCTTTTTTCAAACCCATCAAGAGCCGGTGTGCACGGTGCGTTGTCCTCTGGATAGGCGCTCTTGGATGCCTCGGGCCAAACGTCTAAATAACTACGAATCCCAGGTCGCCGCCATTGTTCGGTAGCATTGTTGGATGGGGGCCTCCCTTTCATTCTTAGCTCAGGCTGTCAGGTAATGGTGGGATGGTGGCCTTTTTTGGGACACGTTAAGAATCGGTGTCTACGCTACGTTGACGCCTGGATAGGTGGTGATGGATGGGTTGGTGTTGTCCTTGTGGCAAACGTCCAGTTAACGCCTTTGTGATGTTGAGACCTAACACTATCTATCTATCTATCTATCTATCTATCTATCTATCTATCTATCTATCTATCTATCTATCTATCTATCTATCTATCTATCTATCTATCTATCTATCTATCTGTTGTAATGTGACGTCAGCCGCAATCAGACTGCTTTGCAAGCGCTGACGGCGCGTGCGTTTATCGTCTGATATCTTTCCCTTGTTCCCCTTTTCCCCTTCCCCCTCTCCGTTTCGTATATATACGCTCCGAGACGAAAGCAATAAACATTCATGTTCCAACCTTCGAACTGCGTGCTGTGGTATACTGTAAGACCCGCCACGTGTGCCGTAACTATGTAACAGTGGCGACAATGCCAGACAGAACCCTCGAGGTGAAAACTGAATTGGGCCAGACAGTTAAGCATGAAACAGCGGCCGCGGGAATACTGACCATGGCTCATCATCCACTACCGGAATACGAGGACCAGTCCGACAACTGGAAGGCCTACATCACGAAGGCCGAAGCTTATTTTGAGGCAACTGGCGTCAGGGACTCGGGAAGGAAGAGGGCGTTGCTTGCAGCAGCATTAAGTACGAGCACCGTGCAAGTGCTCTCAGGACAGGTTGCACCGAATGAGACAACCTCGCTGACGTACGAGGAAACAGTCAAAGTTTTGGATGACTACTGCGACTCCAAGCGTCATGAAATAACGGAGAGCTACCTGTTCTTCAATCGCTGACAGTTGGAAGGTGAGCCCATTCAACAGTTCATCGTTTAAGTTCGCCGGATTGTGGATGGCTGTAATTTCGGTGGCATGCTGGACCGGATGCTTCGCGACAGGATCGTCTGTGGAGTGAGGTCAAGCGCTCTTCAGAAGCAGCTATTAGCGAAAACAGATTTGACATTGAGGTAGGCTGAAGCAATTTCCATGTCAGCAGAAGCAGCGGTAAAAAAAGATGTCTTCTGACCTTGAAGCCGTGCTCAAGGTGAATTCACGACAAGCTGATGAACCGGTGTCAGCATGTGGGCGTAGCTCAAGTAAGAAAGACAACAGAAACACCTGCGGCTGGGCGAAAGCGAGGTGTTACCACTGTGGTGGATACGGCCATCTGGCGAGGATGTGCCAAATCGACGTGCGGAAAGGACGCCCAAAAACACGTTCACAATGCAGGTAAGGAGAAGCGTTTGGAATAACAGCGGATGTCACTGAGGAAAAAATGGAGACGATGCGCACATTTGGAAAATAACCGCACCCTCCAATGGTCGGCTATCTCCAGCTATTCTTCGTACTTTCACATCGTGGGGCATTGACGTACCTATGATTGTGGACACCGTTTCCCCCGTCTCTGTTGTGCCCAAAGAGATTTTTGAGAAAAACGGTGAACAGTGGCCGCAATTAGCACTCGCATGCATTAAACTGTCCTGTTACTTTGAGAACTTCCAGTATAAGGGAAATTAAGTATGTCAGTGTCCTACAACGACAAGGAGGTCAAGAGTTCCTTGATGGTCCTAGACTGTTCAGGTCCGAGCCTCTGTGGAGGAGAGTTGATTTCCAAGTTCAATGACGCAGGAACCGCGGTGTTGAACGTATCAGTGCTACAAGGTTCTGGTCCAGGAAGCAGCCGTACCCCCGCCATGCATGCCGCTCTGTCAGACTTAAAAGACGTCTTCAGCCCCGAGCTGGGTCTAATCAACGGACACCTTGTCCATCTGAAGCTCAAGGAAGGCGCTATGCCGAAATTTTGTAAGGCCCATTCCCTTCCATTTGCTTTACGCGGCAAAGTTTCGAACGAGATTGATATTCTCCTAACGTTGGAGTGCTGTCACCTGTGACGCACGCCGAGTGGTCTACTCCCATTGTGCCTGTAATTAAGAAAAACGGCGTGGTTAGAATCTCTGTTCATATTACGGTGACCTTGAATCCCCTCTGTGAAATGGAGCACTACCCGTTGCCAGCCATTGAGGACATTTTCGCATGCCTGAACGGTGGGGACTGCTTCAGTGCGCTGGATTTAAAAGACGCGTATAACTAAGTTCCCCTCGATGAGGACTCAAGGAAGATATGCATAATCAATACACACTATGGTTTGTATTGCTACAACCGACTGCCGTTCGGCATAGCTTCCGCGCCTGCCACCTTCCAACGGAAAATAGAAACAGTTCTACAGGGCCTAACAGGTGTTCAGGCTTACCTTGACGACGTTGTGGTATCAGAAAAACTTGCTAGCACCGACAGGTTACGACGACTACTGCAGCATTTTCGTGATCATGGAGTGAAGCTCAGACTTGAGAAATGCAGCTTTCGCCAAGAGGCAGTGACGTATCGGGGTCATAAAATTGATCGTGAAGGTCTGCACCCAATAGAGAGACATGTTAAAGAAATCGCGCGAGCCCCCAACCCACAAAATGTTCAGCAGTTGCGGTCGCTTCTTGGCATGATTACATTTTATTTGAAGTTCGTGCCCAACATGTCTTCCGTACTTGCACCGCTGTACAAGTTATTAGAGAACAGCACACGTTGGTTCTGGGGACATGCGCAAGAAGCAGCTTCTCGTGAAGCAAAGAAAAAATGCCTTCGGGAAGCGGCTCTGCTGGCTCACTATGATCCCGAGAGACCCGTCAAGCTAGAGTGTGACGCTTCACAGGACGGAAGAGGTACCGTGGTTTTCCATACATTCGGAACGATAAACAAAACTGTCCGGTTCCGTTCTAGAACGCTAACAAGGGCTGAGAAGAATTATTCCCAGCTTGAGAGGGAATTCCTTGCTCTTGTGTTTGAAGTGTCCAAATTCCATGATCACGTCGTAGGCCGAGAATTCGTATTGGTCACCAAGCAACAGGCCCTCGTCAGCCTGCTGAAGGTGGATCGACCAACTCCAGCATCGGCAGCCGCCAGAATACAGTGCTGAGCGCTGTACTTAGGCGGATTCCGCTATCAGCTTCAATACTCTCCTGGTAAACAACTTCTCAACACTAGCGCAACTGTAGACTGCCACAACGGATGTCTGAGCCGAAGCCACCAGAAGCGGACCCACCAGACTATCTGCTGGCCTTGACTGAGTTCGATGAGGGAACTGTGTCAGTTGAGGAGCTAAGGCAGTTAAATGCTGGTGACCCTGCTCTGAGTCAAGTTATGCGATACACTAATAACGGTCGGCCGTCCTGCGCCAAAGGCTTGAACACGAGTGTCGCACCCTTTTTTGACAAGAAATTGAAACTTTCTTTAGCCCACGGGTTGTTATATTGGGATCGGCGAGTAGTCGTTCCGATGGAGGCGCGATGTTGCATCTTATACCTTTTGCATGAGACTCGCCAAGCATCGTCCGCTATGAAGGCGGTTGCTAGATCGTCATTATGGTGGTCAGGATTAGATCGCGAAACAGAGGCAGTGACGGCGTAATGTCACAGCTGTGTTCAAAACCTGCCCATGTCAGCTACAGCAACGCCAAAAAGCTCGCCCGCTTTGTTGAAAATGGGCAAGGGTGCATATTGTTACGCGCGAAGGAGACCGTTTATAACCCTGACGGATGAAGGGAACGACGATCAGTTGATAAACCAGCTGACCGCTCTTGCGCTCACCTTCGCGACCTAAAGTAAACGGTCCCCTTCATCCGTCAGGGTTATAAACGGTCTCCTTCGCGCGTAACAAAGTGGTGGAGGTGCGGGGTATCGCTCACAACAACGGAACCATCACTGCCGCAGCTTCGTCGAAGCCGTCGACTTGCCGGCCTCCCGCCATCAGCCGTGACCATCTTCGACATGCCTGAAGAAGGAGCCACTCCGAGGGCAGCGCCTAGCAGTCCGCTGCCATACTACCGCGTTCCACCCACCTTCGGAGGCAAAGCGGGGGAAGATGCCGACGAGTGGCTCGTCCACTACAAACGAGTGAGCAAGTCCAACGGGTGGGATGCAACCGCTCAGCTCACCAACGTGGTGTTCTCCCTGACCGATACCGCCCTCGTGTGGTATGAGAACCACGAGGACGCGCTTACGACGTGGGAACATTTTGTTGACGAGTTCAAGGCGTGTTTTGGGGACTCAGTCGCCAAAAAAAAGCGTGCGGAGCAGACACTGTCGCAACGGGCGCAGCTACCAGGTGAGACATGCACAACATACATCGAAGAAGTGTTAAAGCTGTGCAAGGTGGTCAATGCTCGCATGTCGGAAGAAGATAGAGTTGGGCATTTGCTGAAAGGAGTGGCTGAGGATGTGTACAATTTTCTAATTGGAAAGGAGAGCCTCAGTTCTGTGTCCGATGTCATACGGCACTGCAGAACTTTTGAAACGCTAAAGATGCGTCGGATTGCGCCAAAGTTTGGTCGGTTGGCAAACGTTACGACGGTTGCCAGTGTGGACACGAGTCCTTGCCTCGACCTTCCTTCGACCATCCGACAGATTGTCCGCGAGGAACTTTCCCGCCGCGAAGGGTTGTTGCATTCCACTGGTGACCATCATGGCGTGTACACGTCACGTGAGGCTATGACGGCGCCACATTCGGCCCCTTGGCAACCGATGGTTACCGCAGCGGCCGTGGAGTACAGCGCAGCCCCACAGTCGAGGATGACAACACGCCCGCCGACTCCGCGCTATGACCAACGCACTCAGCGCACGCCTTCTCGACGCCCGATGTATCGTCGTGACACTCGCCACGAACCAACCCACTACACGCGGGAAAATGATAATATCCGCTTCATCGACGAACGACCAAGGTTTAGACCTCTCCCGGTGTGTTATTCCTGTGGTGTCCCGGGTCATATATCGCGGTTTTGCAACCAGCGTATAACCACGTGGTATGGCCAGCCGTCAGAGTTTTTTCGGCCCTCCGAACGGCCACACGGTGCCCCGTGGCCAGCACACGTATCGTCTGGCGACGAGTATTGGCCGAGCAGCTCCCGGAATCGCTCCCCAGCATCTGACAGAAGTTTGACACCCCCACCGCAACGTCGTGCTCCCCGTTCTCCCTCACCGCTGCGTCGCACCGCGTCCCCTTCGTCACCGGAAAACTAGCTAGCGCGGCCGATGGAGGTGAGGTCGCTGGAGACGTGCTACTAACAGAAATACCTCCTGTGTTGATGCTGAAAAACAAAGTGCGCGTGCTTGTAGATAATGTCCCTGTGATGGCTCTGGTGGACACAGGCGCAACAATTTCGGTCATGAGTGTCTCGTTTAAACACGTGTTACGGCGAAAGGTTTTGTTTAAATGGGACGAAGATTCAAAGTTCTGTGGAGTGAGTGGTGAGCCGTTGCGACCTATTGGTGTGTGTAGTGCTGACGTATTTTTGGGAGGCCATGTTATTACGACAGAGTTTGTAATTATTCCTCGGTCGACCCATGATGTTATTCTCGGCATGGACTTCTTGCGGGAGTGTGGTGCTACTGTCGACTGCCGCACCGGAAAAGCATTCTTAAGTGGTAGGATTCCATCAGGACTCCTGGAGAACCCTGTAGATCGCGAAACTACACTGTGTGTTTGTGGTGATACGGTCATACCTGCATCATCTACCGTTTGCGTTCCCGTTGTCTGTTGCGGCGCCGATTCCGACTGCTTCGAAGCTACCGTAGAACCGATGCACTTTAACTGTATGAAGAAAAATGTTTTGGTTCCACATTGTGTGGTGTCGATCAAAGGCGGACGCACTGGCTTATGGACCGTAAACTGTTCTAAGGAGCCCGTTATACTACCTGACGGCATGAAATTAGCCTTCGCCAGGGAACACGCGTCCTTATCAGTGGCTCAACTTACAGATGTGCCGGAAGAACCTGACGGCCACAGTTCGGAAACGGCCCTTTTGTCGATGGTCAATAAATCGCTCAGCACGAGTGAACGCCGAACGTTAGTGGGTGTGCTTTCGAAGCACGTTTCGGTATTCGACTTTGCGCAGAAGGACAATATACCTGCAATCCCTGCGTCTCGAACGCGCCATACCATCAACACGGGTTCGGCAAATCCGATTAGACAAAAGCCATATCGTGTTTCACCATCAGAGCGCCAGATTATCAACGAACAAGTGCACGAAATGATGAAAAAGGGAGTTGTACAAGAGTCAGCAAGTCCGTGGGCAGCTCCAGTGATTCTTGTTAAAAAAAAAGATGGATCTTGGAGATTTTGCGTCGACTATCGCCGTTTGAATGCTGTAACAAAAAAGGACGTGTACCCACTCCCACGTATTGATGACGCAATAGACTGCCTTCATTCCGCCTCTTACTTTTCCTCAGTAGATTTACGATCCGGCTATTGGCAAATTCCGATGCATCCTGACGACAAGGAGAAGACTGCCTTTGTAACCCCTGACGGGCTCTTCGAATTTAATGTGATGCCATTTGGATTGTGCAACGCTCCGGCAACTTTCGAGAGATTTATGGACACTGTATTGCGTGGCTTGAAGTGGAACATCTGCATGTGCTATCTCGACGACGTCGTCATCTTTGGCCGCACCTTCAGCGAACACAACTCGCGTCTGGATATTGTCCTGAACTGCATCAGAAACGCTGGTCTAGTTTTAAACTCTAAGAAATGCCACTTCGGAGACCGCCAAACCCTTGTGCTTGGGCACCTCGTCGACAAGGATGGCATCCGCCCTGATCCCCAGAAAACAGCAGCCGTTGAAGCGTTCAGTGCACCGCGCTGTGTCAAGGAGCTCCGTAGTTTTCTGGGGCTTTGTTCCTATTTCCGCCGATTTATTCCTAAATTCGCCGACGTTGCGTATCCGCTGACATGCCTGCTACGAAAGGACACCCCCTTTGAGTGGACTCCGGAGTGCGACTCTTCTTTTCGTCAGTTGAAGTTCCTGCTTACGTCACGACCGGTTCTTCAACACTTCAGTCCTTCAGCTCCGACAGAACTCCATACGGATGCCAGTGGCATAGGTATTGGTGCCGTCCTAGTTCAACGCTGCGGTGACCGCGAACACGTGATCGCATATGCAAGCCGCTCATTAAGTAGGCCCGAGCAGAATTACACTGTGACGGAACAAGAATGCCTCGCGGTAATATTTGCAGTTCAGCGGTTTCGTTCTTACCTGTATGGACGCCCCTTTACAGTGGTCACCGACCACCACTCGTTGTGTTGGCTTGTGAATCTTCGTGACCCTTGTGGCCGCCTTGCGCGCTGGGCGCTCCGACTGCAAGAATACAGCTTCACCGTCTCTTATAAGAGCGGTCGACGACACGCTGATGCGGACTGTCTCTCGCGTATGCCACTTAGTACTACGGACTGTGACGCCGATGACTTCGATCACCTCGTGGCTTCTGTGTCGCCGCGTTTTCCAGACTTCGACTGCTTCAAAACCGAACAGCGAAAAGACGATAAATTAACACCGCTCTTCACCGCTACGACCGCCTCGACGACAGCAAACCATTTCTGTGTACGTGATGGACTCCTCTATCAGAAGAACTTTTCCAGCACTGGCGCACGTTTTCTCCTAGTGGTGCCGGAGAGCCTTCGCACAGCGATTCTGCGTGCTATGCACGACGACCCTACGTCTGGCCATCTGGGTTCGGCGAGGACGCTTTACCGGATTCAGGAACGCTTTTATTGGCCTGGAATGCGACAATCTGTTGAGACGTATGTGGCCAGCTGCATGCAGTGTCAGCGCCACAAACGGCCATCTACTGCTCCGGCAGGTCTTCTGCAGCCGATCCCGCCTCCAAGCACGCCTTTCCAACAAGTGGGCATTGACTTCGTAGGCCCATTTCCCAAATCAGCCAAGGGAAACCGCTGGATAGTTGTTTGCGTCGACTACCTCACACGCTACTGCGAGACGGCGGCCGTGCCCTCCGCAACTGCCACTGACGTTTCAACATTCCTGCTGCAATATGTGATCCTGCGACATGGTCCGCCCCACGTGATCATCAGCGACCGTGGACGACAATTCACAGCGGACGTCGTAGAGGAGCTGCTTCGTTTGTGTGATTCCCACTTGCGTCACTCGACACCATACCATCCACAGACGAATGGGCTTACGGAGCGTACCAACCGAACAATTGTAAACATGCTATCTATGTACGTTTCATCCGACCACAAGAACTGGGATGACGTACTGCCTTTTATCACGTACGCATTCAACACCGCCAAGCACGAGACCACCGGCTATAGCCCTTTCTTCCTGCTGTACGCACGGCCACCCCGGTACACAATCGACACTGTTTTCCCCTTCTGCAGTCACGAAAATTCCACTGTCGCCGAGACTCTCTGCCTCGCCGAAGAAGCTCGTCGTATTGCTCGTTTGCGCACTTTGGCATCGCAGGACAGATCAAAAGTACGCTACGACATTCGCCACCGTCCGGTAACCTATCGCCCTGGTGATTTAGTCTGGCTGTGGACTCCAGTACGGAAACGCGGGTTATGCCGAAAGCTTTTGGCCACCTACGATGGACCGTTTGTGATTATTAGCAGACTCACGGAAGTCACGTATAACATAGCTCGCCTCACGGCGAGTGGTAGAAGAGCTGCCAAGACACAAGTGGTCCATGTCGCCCGCTTGAAATTGTGCACGTCAAGATACATGGATTGACTCGCCCGGCGGGCTTCGTCTGCGACGAGAGGAATGTTACGCATGAAGAAAACGAAGACCAGTGAACGTGCTTGCGGTCCCGAGTGGAAGAAGAAAGAAGAGAACGACGCTCAGTTGATAAACCAGCTGACCGCTCTTGCGCTCACCTTCGCGACCTAAAGTAAACGGTCCCCTTCATCCGTCAGGGTTATAAACGGTCTCCTTCGCGCGTAACAATATCAATTTTGCGGATCCTATTCCAGGGAACACGACACTCGTGGTCGTGAACGCATACAGTAAGTGGATTGAAGCTGTGCCACTCCGACAAGCAAACGCTTCATGCGCAATAAACTGCCTGCGCGGTACCTTCTGCAGGTTTGGCGTGCTACGAACCATCGTATCCGATAATGGAGCGCAGTTTACCGCTGACGAGTTCGCTACTTTTGTCAAGAGGAACAACACAACGCAACTGTGCAGAGCTGTATATCACCGTCAATCGAACGGTCTAGCAGAAAGGGCTGTCAGGACAGTTAAGGATGGCCTCAAGAAGATTGGTGAGGGGTGGTTAGAAGATAAGATAAACAGGCTGCTTTTCAATTACAGAAGGACACCTAACAACTCTGGAAGATACCGTCAGAGCTGCTCTTCGGATATAAAATTCGATCCCGTTTAGATACATGTTTCCCTCCGGTACACGTAGGGCCAGCCAACAAAGCACACGAGGGGCCACTGCCATTGCCTGAAGCTATCGTGTACGCTCGCAGCTTCGGAAAGCGTGAGAAATGAACTCCAGGAATTGTAGAGTCTACAGCAGGCTCTCGGATGGTAAGCATACGAACATCGGCCGGATTAGTAAGACGACATGTTGACCAGGTGTGGAACCGGGAAGACGCGACGCCACCGCTTGGTACAGACTAAGAAGCGGCAAATGAAAAATCAAAAACAGGTACTCCTAGCAACTACCTACTGGCACCGAGAACGTCAGCCGGACAAGGGGGCATAACAGAACCTGAGCGTGAAGTTCAGCCGGAACTCGCAGGGAGCAACGCTGGACCGTTCAGAAAACCACAATCCTTACAGCGCTTTACACGTCAAAGAAAACCATACAGCGACTTCAGTATTAAGGAAGAAGAAATGTTGTAAAGTGACGTCAGCCGTAACCAGACTGCCTTGCAAGCGCTGAAGACGCGTGCGTAATATCGTCTGCTGTTTTCCCCTTGTTCTCCCTTTCCCCTTCCCGCTCTCCGTTTTGTATATATACACTCCGAGACGGAAGCAATAAACATTCATGTTCCAACCTTCGAACTGCGTGCTGTCGTATACAGCAAGACACGCCACGTGTGTCGTAACTATGTAACACTATCTATCTATCTATCTATCTATCTATCTATCTATCTATCTATCTATCTATCTATCTATCTATCTATCTATCTATCTATCTATCTATCTATCTATCTATCTATCTATCTATCTATCTATCTATCTATCTATCTATCTAGCCTCCAACGTCACGATGCCTTCATTGCCGTTGCTTCAACTGCATAGCTATCAGAACAGGCCTGGGATGGCGCGACAGACATGCACACATAACATGATAGGCATGTCATAACATCAATGAAGTGACATATTTGTCATGGCATGCATGTTATGAAATAAATGGTATGACTGACATGATTCCGTTGGGGTCTTTTCTTTAACTTAATATAACCATGATTTGAATCAAATGCAATACAGGACATGATAACATGAGATGGCATTAATCGCATGCGTATCATGAGATGAATGACATGATTTTCATGACATGTCATATGTATCATGACATGAATGACATGCGCATGTCATATTAGGACATCACTGACATCACATGCCTGTCATGGCATGTTTGTCATGATGTATACGGTATGAGTGACATGCTGCTATACTGGTAATTCTTTACCTCGATATGTATCTGGACATGAATGACATGACATGCATGCTTGCAACCCTTGGCATTCATGCGCCCTCATCACATGAATGCCAAGCGTGGCATGACCTAATTGCCATGAATTAGATGAACCTCCGTCATCACATGATATTAATCACAAGAATTGCATTAGCATGGCAAGCCATGTCACCCTTGACATATCTGAACGCGTGCGTCCCCACACATATCCTGACACATACCTACTTAATGAAATGACCACGACGACATCACCTCATATCATTTATCTTATGACAGTTACGTCGTGACACGCATGTCATGTCAGAAATACAGTAATACATAAGTTGTTAGAAAATGGACCTGCCATGAATTACAATTATGTCATGGCATGAATGTCATGAATGACATCGCGTTAAGGGATTGAATGACATGGCATGCATTAACAAGATTCTGAATACGTGGGGCATGACACTCTTACTATTACAAAAGCTTATGCCGACCCAGTGGACCAAGTTGTCGACTAACTTGGGCCGATGGCTATGTGCTCGTGTTCGTAATGCCGTGAAGGTCGTTCATCGTCATTCCGGCTTCATAATGCGACTCTCGCCTGTGATTCCCGCGTGCTACATGCCCTTGAGCCAGGTGGCATGCGTACGATTCCGGCATTTCTGCTGCAGAACACCTGGTACTGGTTGCATCTATTGTCTACGTAGTGTCCGAACAAGACATGACAAATTCCGCAATGGCATCGTCAACACGGATCGCCAGGGCGAGAAGCTGCCCCACTCTACTAGTCCGTATGACTATAAAATGAACTTGGTTTTAAGTTGTGGTACAATATCGCCATCAAGTCACCCGTTTGTGTCCTCCAAGTGATAACACGTGCTGCCGTCAGTGAGCATTTAGTTGCTGCCTTTCTTACCCACCTCGCACCCCCACGCCCCTCATTTACATAAATTTGATACGTAGAAATCAAGCAATTGTCCTTATCGTCATCGTCGTGTTACCGCTGCCGTCACACACACTCGCACTCTCACGTTAATTCTATATCACTGTACTTGTATCACACAAAGAAATACTGTACTATGGTAAGCAATGTGAGCGGCAACACGCTAGCGCGTGGCAAATAGCCTCGAACCCGACGTGGCACGATTCGAGGCGGCCGATGTCGAAAACAAAGGGGAAAGGGTGCCACGGTTCAAATAACTGTTTAAGCTCCCGCCTTGCTAGCGTTGTTACGAAACGACAGCTGATTGCGTGTCTCCGATCCCTGCCCCCCTTTCCTCTCAGTTTTCGACAGCGCTATCCGGGTATCACGCTAACTTTGTTTCGAGGCTATTTGCCACGCGCTTGTGTGTTATCGCTCATATTGCTCACGATGGTACTTCGGCAAACACATTAGTCAACCTAGTAATGCTTTGCGAAACCCCAAACAATGCTGCATAGCAAGTTGCCTGCAAAATGCTTCAGGTCAGAGTCAGAGTCAGAAGTGGTTTTATTTTGGCATAAAATGAATTGCAAAAATTTCTGTATGCAGACGGAGGTCCCATAGTCAAGAGGCTGAATTGGGACCTCCTATGGTAGTGAATCTAGAAAAATTATTTAAAGCAGCAAACACCAGTAGTGAAATCAACCAATAAAATGCATCGCAGGCAAAAGAAAAATAAACAAAGAGCAGCAAACAAAGCAACCAAAAGCCACAATTCGACAGGGTAAAAGAAAAGGTAATTCAACACTCCTAAGCATTTGTCGGGTTGTTACAGGGTGAAAAATACTTAAATTACACGAAAAAAAAACAATAAAGACGTGGTATCTATTTTCAGCACTGTAAAGGAACCCCTGATGAGAAGCCTCATCAAGAGAAGGTTGTGCACAGGTAGTTATGATAGGGAGCGGGACAACAAAAAGAAATAACTAAAATAATGCAGAACATGGAATCGGCGCGAGGAAAGTTTTCAGTTCTTTTCTGAATTTGCCAATTGATTGAGAGCTTTTGATTGCCCGTGGTATTAGTGGTAGCCTCAATCCCCTCATTGCGTGGTATCTGCAGATTTTTTTTTTTAGCTCTCGGGCTCTTCTCGTTTTCGACAAGTTTCATTGGACAGTTAAAGTCGCAACCTTTCGATGCATTTCTGTAATTTTCGTTTTACTTCAGTAAGCTCTACTTCGGGGTGAGAGACAGACACGCCCGAATAACGTACAATTCTTTTGTTCCTTTCAGTTCTTTAATAGCCTCTGTGACACAGGACAGCAGTGCGCACAGGAACTTGGCAATTTCGATTTCAAGGCAAGTAATTTACCACACTTTACAGATTATTATTTTTCCTTAGTCTAGGCTACCAGAAAAAACGAACCAAGGTTGATGCGATGGATTTTGTTTGGTGACGAACACCAGATACTTGTCTTTCAAACAACCGACACCCGTCGCCTATCTAGCTGCTGCCGCCATCGGAAGACTCCCATGGGCAGCGGCAGGCACGAGCCAACATGTGGCTAGCGTTGGGCCTACCGTTGAGCCTACAATTCTGTCTACGGTTGTCCCTGCTGTTTCTGCTCGTAATGATAATTGGTGCGAACAAATAATAAGTCATTATTAAGCAACGCGACGTTCTGCTGCTAATGCGCTGTGTTTCTTTCAGAACACTGCAGCAAACTCAGAGACCTATATCGGAATGACGCGGCCCACAAAGTTTCTGCGTGCGTCCGATGCTCGGCCGCGCATCTATTCTTGACGATAGTGGCAGGAACCCACTGTAAGCATTTTACAAAATGTCTATACCAGCAGGAAGGAAACCTCTTAAAGAGCAATGGGGGCGTAAATATTGCGCCCTTTGTGCACAGAACACTTCCGTCATGTTCTCATAAAAAAAAAGGTTTGAGAGTTGCGCAGATTTTTTACAAATGAATTCAAATAATTCTCTCGGAGACCCTACCTTACCTCATCCTCAGTTACAGGCCACATTGTGCATGACGTCAGGAATGCTGCATGCCGGGATCAGGCAGACGACAGCGACGAGAGCGTCGAGGAGTCGACGATCCTGAGCTAGTGCATGGCTTCAGAAGTTGCTGTCGCGAGAAGTTGCGTTCCCTGTATAAGTACAAGAGATGGGAGGCAAGTGGTGTTGCGTTGTTTGCTGCACAAACTTGAGCTCTGGCCATCCGCACGCACAGTTTGAGCCGATGCCGATCGCGTTCAGCCGCGGTTAATCCTATATGTCACAGTCGGGTAGTTCATGCATCTGCTGCTGGCGGATCTGAGCGACTGACCTGATGCTAATTGAGCCATCAGGATGAAGAAAACACCTTCTGTAGTTCAGTTTTGCCCATACGGATTTGAAATAAGCTATTCCTCGTTTCGTATAGTACAATCACAAAAAGCGAGATGCGACGACACGGAGCAGTGTCGACATCCGTACGTTGCCGTTTTCGACGGAAAGCTGCCCCCCCCCCCCCACCGCACCTCACCACCACATACCTAAATTAAATGCGACTGCGAATACGGGTGTATTTTTACGTATTGTCATGCCGACTCATTATTTAGCTTTTGAGGTGCACTGCTTGCCTCGTGTTTCAAATGGGCAGCAAGCGTAGGCCCCTTCGATACAGCAGCGTAAACAACAGCCTCATTCAGCTGACAACGGTGTATACTGGCATCGGCGGTAACGCGAAAAAACTACGCCTTCTCTAAAGGAACGATCACACGCGCGAAGTTTTCATCTATGTCCCCTTTACGGAACATATTATGTACATGAAGAGGATACGAAGAATGCTAAGTAGGCAGCGTAACGCTCCCGTACTAGTCTCCCGCTCACTGTTTTCGAATGTGTGTGGTTGCTCATATCACCGCAATTCAGAGTAATGCAACGGTGTTTACATGCACAACATCTGTCTGTTTTCATATGTTATGACATTATCTGATGTCACCGATGAGCGGCTAGCATTATATTTCATGCGAACGACAAGTGATCACTGCACCTGCCTATGTAAACAAATGCACCGTTCGGTGCTTTGAACTGTCAGCGGCATTTTTACGAGATACAAATGCAGAAAGGTGTGCTACACATCTTACAGTGAGGATGCGAAGCGTTTCCCTGAGAAGGGGCAAAACACCTAAAATAGCAAGCAGCACATATGAGCACAAGAAAGGAAGTGACCATTTTGAGTCTGCATCAGATAGATAAGAGAGGAGATATGGCAACGAAATAAATAAGAGCGGTAATTTCAATAAATAAATCAGTTGACAGTGCAGTTGTGTCCTCGTCTAGTCGTTCCTTCTGCGCCCGTCTTCCTTAAGTTCTGCTACTACAATCCTCGAAGCATGTATAAAATCAGTGGTTTGGTTTATCCTCGGTCTTCATGTTGCAACGCGATATCTAGCGCGTGGGCTCTGGCTCTCGTGGTGGCGGGTTAAATGCGAACGACGATTCATGTCTATCGAATTCGTCAGAATTATATCTGTCAACATTTGACAGATACGAAGAGCTGGTGCAGCTGACGTTGTCACCCGAAGATCCGGCGTGGTCACGATTCAGCCGAGCGTCTGGTCTTCACTGCCAGGGGTTGATACCGGCATGCCTTCCGCGCCTTCCCCGGTGGAGACACTCGTGATGTCATGCGAAGACGTTCACTCGGCTGCTTCGTCAGGCTTCGTTTTTGCACTCTTTTGCTTTTTTAAAAATTCTTTTCGAATTTGCGAAACAATTTTACTAACAGACGCGTGACAGGAAACGTAAACATTCCATTACGGGTCTCGGGAACGTAAACATTTCATTACCTTGACATGGTCAAAAAATCGCCGCAGTTGCACTTTAAGGCTCCTCGGTGGAGGCTACACACCTCTTTGGCTTCTACTTCTCATAGATGGCACCGCAAGAATGACCCACCTGGAGAAAACCGGCAGCACCCTTTCCTGCCTCTCTCTCTCCTCAAATATTCGTCTCTCCCATTTTTCGGCCTTTCCTGTCTTCGTCTCCGTTCCATTTACTTTCTTTCTCCCTGGCAGCAAGGGTTAACCTTGTGTGGCTACCTTGGGTGCACCATATTTGGTTATAGTAGCGGCGTACGACTCGCGTCGTGCAGACTTGTATGCAACCTCTGCCGTGTCCCCTTGTTTGGCTCCATGGTGGGCGCTCGGCGCCTGTTGCCGAAAATGCACATTTTATGCGAAGCATATTACTAGAGCTCAACCCAGCTCCTCAGGCGCGGCGGTGTCGCCTTCAAGGCTGACCACGTGACACCGTGACCTCACGACAGAGGAGAAACGGGGCTCCGACTCGCGCCGTCGCTCGCGGCGTCGCGGCGGTATATAAGCAGCTGCGCTTGTTTTTAGGTGGCTTTGGCTCAACTCTTGCAAGATGGGCTGGGTGGGAATCGAACCAGGGTCTCCGGAGTGTGAGACGGAGACCGTTGTTGCTACCACTGAGCCACGAGTACGATGCTTCAAAGCGGTACAAAAGCGCCTCTAGTGAATGCGGTGTTGCCTTAGAAACGAGCTGTTTCTAAGGCTCAGGCGTGCGTCGCTTGCTCAGGCGCACATTTCGTTGCCGCGCCGAACGCTGCGTTGCTCGACGCTCACCGCGTCCAATGCGGGGCGCGTAGTCGCTGCGCCGTAGCCCATTGTCTTACACCCCTTGGCGGGTCGACGGGAACGCTGTCGCGTTCCACTCTTGAAGGCGAAGCAGAGTAACGCATGAGTTGTTTCTCCGTCTAGCCGAACCAAATATAGCCAAGCAACAGCAGTTCACCAGGCTAAACAGTGGTTCAACAACTAAAATAAAGGCTAGTATGCTTCGCATCCTGGGCTTAACCTTAGCTAAGCCACAGCCATTTTTTCTTATGACAGCTTAAACTTATGTTGTATATGATCGGCATCTGAAAAGATGCCGCACAGAGCATCATTCTAGTTCTCGTTAGGAGCAACGTACGCACTATCATTTCCCGAGTACTATGTAATCTACAGCGAAAACAACATACGAGTAAGAGAACTCTCTCCGTTCCGGGTGGCCTAGTGTCTGGAAGACGAAATGGGACCGACACATAAAGCCTCAAAAATGTCTAGTGGGGAACTCCTTCAACTAAATAGCAAAAATCAAGCACAAAAACTATCGGAACTTACCACTATCGGCGATGCGACAGTAACCATTTGAGTTCACAGAGCACTGAATGGGGTGGGGCAGAGCATAATATGAGAGGAGGACTTTCTTGGCCTGAGCGCTTGAGCAACGAGGTCCTTCTTGAGGGTTTCGAAGATCAAAACGTAACCAAAGCACAAAGAATTGTCATCCGCGGAATCAACCATGAAATCCCCATAAAAGTCATTATACTCACCTTTGGAACAGCCGTATACTGCCTACCTCCCTGGATGCAGGGTACGTAAATGTAAACGTCAAACCATATCTTCCGAACCACAGGAGATGTTTCAAATGCCGAACGTTTGGAAATACTTCATAACCTGTGCTAAACGCAGCTCCAATGTTCACGAATACGAGAGTTCCACTTCTTCCCCGCATTGGGTAAACTGCAAAGGAGACAAAGCAGCTTACTCGCGGCCTTGCCCTTGGTGGAAAAAAGAAAAGGAAGTGGTTGCACTAACTGTGAAAGGAAAAATCTCATTCTTTGAAGCAATGACAGGAACTGTCATACCTTTCGAGAACTTATGCGGATCTGACGTAGGTGGGGGCAGCGTCAGAGGCCTCAGTAGTCGTCCGAGCACACGCGCAGTGCTCTCGCAGTGACCCCTCCCGCCCCTGTGGTGGAAGCGGCCCGTGCGGCTCTATCCTCTTCGAAGGGCCTGCAGACATCCGTTCCGCAAGGTCCTAGACACGTGTCTCGGCGCCCGATTCTCGGCCCTCCAGCATCTCAGAGAGGTTGATGGTGGCCGACGCAAAAACCCCAGTGCTGTCGACGCCGAGGGACAAGTGCTTTACCCAAGCGCGGAAAGAGGGACAAAGTCCCAATAACCACATTAAACACGAAAGCGATAACCTAAACGTTATCAATACTTCGTATTTGCCTTCTTTAGATCTCTGTCACCTAACATATTTCTTAATAAAGAGAAAATTAGACATCTATCCAAACGTAGCCGATTGCTACAAAGCAAACCCATACGGCCGTTACTCAAAAGTAAGAGCCTCGCTGTTGAAGCAAAATTAGTCCTGGTCCTAGACTCGAACCCGGGACCAACGCCTCTCCGGGGCAGCCGCTCTGCTATCTGAGCTAACCAGGCGGCTAGCAAATGCACAAGTGGAGACGGTTCGATGGGGCCTAGCCAGAACAATGAAAGTGGATAACCGACTGAAAAGGGTGGTGCTGGTGGCTGTGACTGATCCGCTTCCCCCTACTTAGCTTGCTGTGGATGGTCGAAAATTGCGGCGGTGTGCAACGGAACGGTAAAATGCCGCCAGAACGGATCCTCAGCAAAAATAGTTGGCAGTGCGATGCCTTATACTTGCTGAAAGGATTTGATAACTTTATAGTGCCATGTAAAAGTGTTTATTATACGCAAATAAATCCATGCTCCGCAGCCGCTCCCAGTATCTAGTGCCAGAGCAATCGGTGGGCAGCCATCTCCTATTCCTTTCGGAAAGGGGCAGCCTCCGGCTATTGAGGAAAAAAAATTCAATTTTATTCGGCATAATAATGCGTATTTAACGCGTATACGTCATTTTGACGCTATGAGTTTTGGCGGTTTTGTGACGTCTTGTGATTGAAAGGCGAAGTGGGCGCAGCCTCAAAACGTTTGATCAATGACTGCGTATTATGGCGAAAAAAGCATGGAATGAGAACTAATGATTTTTCTTTCGGTGTAATCATGCATAATAAATGTGCACACATCATATCAGATGGGAAGTTTTCGTGGTTTTCGCCGAGACAGGCAAAGTGGGCGTAGCCCGAAAGCTTTTTGACCAATCGTGGCGGGCTGATTGTACAATGGCATAGAAACGTTTGGAATAGCGTTACGTTAGAGCGCCTTTAGGTTTGATTTTGAACCAGCTACCTGAACCTTTTCTAATAACGGTTTGTTTTAGTGTGCATAACTCGTTTTGGGGTAGCAAAACAACCTATACCTGGGGACAAACACTTGAACGTTTTATTCTAAAAATTGACATATGCCCTTTATACACTGGTGCTGCAACCTATTGCTCCCCAAACACAGGCGCTATGAAATGAAAACACAGGGGCTAGATCTGACGCTGTGCTCTCAATCTCTCTTTGGCGATTTTCAGTGGAGTGTTATCGATAATCCCTATGGTAGTGACCATATGCCTGCTATCATTAAAAAAAATCTCCTTTCCCTACAGTTAATTGAGGTCACCCTGTTGGAAACATCATCTATCAGATTGGCCTCTCCTCAATGAAAAGGCCAGTCTGGATAACATATCAGCTGAGTTAACGATAGACGAAATGAGCGAAGAGATTACTGCCTGTGTACTTGCTGCAGCAGAGCGGAAAATCCCGCAATCCTCCACCTTCTTAGGGAAAAAATAAAGCTCTGGTGGATGAATGAATGTACAGAATCTAAATATCTACAAAACAAAGCAGGGGGTGTCTTTATCTGATACTCAACACAAGCTAATCCCCTATCTATCAAAAAATCAAAAGCGAAAGCCAGGTAGGTACACACGCAGGCAAGCCGAAAGACAGTCTTGGAAAACCTATGTATCGTCCATAAATAGCTCAATAAGATCCAAAAGAATGTGGGCTCAGCTTCGTAAGTTTAGAGGCGACTACCTTCCATACACAATCCCCGCACTCTCACCCACAGGTATGCAAACGAACTTAAAGGAACAAACATACATATTGGGGCAGCATTTCCATAACATATCAAGCTCAATAATCTATTCTGCTAGATTTCAAAATATAGGCAATCAGCAGAAAAACAAAAGCTTCGCACAACAGAAATTTCCGAGAGATCATATAATGCCACCTTAACACTCCAGGAAATGAGCAGAGTACTCACTACTAACAAAAAACCAGCACCCGGTCTCGACAGAGCACATTACACAATACTAGCTCCCCTATACCCTAAAGCAGTTGAGATCTTGCTTCGTTTCTTCAACATAATCTGGGAAATGGGAAAAATACCGAATGAGTGGAAGAAGGCCATTATAATCCCTTTCTTGAAAACTGGAAAGCATTCTACAACAATAACCAGATACAAACATATAGAACTCACAAGCTGTCTTGCAAAGTCTTATGAAGCCGTTATAAACACAAAATTAACATACGTCCTTGAAACCGAGAATCTGCTAAATATCCATCAGTGTGGGTACAACAAAAATTACTCTACAACAGATCTTGTCCGGTTAGAAAACGATACGTGCTACCTCTCTACACAAGCAATACTGTCTCACAGTTTTCTTCGATATAGAAAAGGTGTACGATACAAGATGGAGTTTTGGTATTTTAAGGGACTTAGCGGATTTAGCCATTCGCGGTAGAATGTATAAATGTTGAGTTGATTTCATGTCCCACCGAACATTCCAAGTGCGTTTAGGAACGATGCTGCCACGCGTATTCAATCGGGGAAATGTCTCACAGCTATGTGTATTAAGCACAACACTACTTGTGGTAAAAATTAACTCGGTAAATAATGTAATTTCATCCTTTGTAATGCACTCCTCATATGTGGATGATATACAAATTGTGTGTCGTGCAACTAAATTGTCAACCTGCGAACGGCAAATTGAAATTGGAATAAACAAACTCACGCAGTGGGAATCTGAAAACGATTTTCATTTCTCAACTGAAAAAAGCATTCGTGTTGTCTTTTCACACAAACTAGGCCTACAACCAGACCCCATCTTTAAGCTGCAGGAAGCCGCACTTCCGCTATTTCGTCTAGAAAACGCTTATTTATAGACCTAAAAGAAAGTATATCCTTATATTTAAGGCAAATTCGCTCGAAAAAGGATGACGCGGGGTATTGTGTCTGTGTTCTCGTTTCTACTATTTCACAAGCTTCACGAGAACAGCCTAATCTGGCTTACCCAAAAATATTTCCTTTTTTGGTAGCACTTGGCATTTTTTTTTGCTTTCATTTGTTTAAAGAATGCTGAACTGATGGAAAACTGGGCGACGGCCCTTTGATGCTGCTTCTTTTTTTCATAAACAGACGCTCTCAAACTTAGGTACACGCATCTAGTTTTGCTTCCCGGAAGCAGTCTGAATCCACATTGGTGACAAAAAAAATTTGATGATGTTCACGCCACGCTGATCAGTCTGTCATTTAGTTTTTGCCTTTGAAAAAAAAATTAAATTATGGGGTTTTACGTGCCAAAACCATTTTCTGATTATGAGGCACGCCGTAGTGGAGGACTCCGGAAATTTAGACCGCCTGGGGTTCTTTAACGTGCACCTAAATCTAAGTACACGGGTGTTTTCGCCCCCATCGAAATGCGGCCGCCGTGGCCGGGATTCGATCCCGCGACCTCGTGCTCAGCAGCCTTACACCATAGCCACTGTGCAACCACGGCGGGTTTTTTGCCTTTGGAAGATGTTTCAAATACTGCAAGCCTTTCAGAAACCGACAGCCTGCGACATGGAACAAGAGCAGGCGGACGCCATCGATAGCACGTGAACGCGCAGTCAGTTTCGTCTTTGGCTGAAGAAATACTTGCACATGTATGTGAAATTACGTGCTTCGCGAAAAGTGCACAGGGCAAGCGCATTTTTCGTGGGAAAAATGTGTCTGTGCCTGCGTGAGTGCGCGCTTGCATGCTATCTTGCTTGAAATAGCAGTGTTGGTACGAGCCAAATTTTTCTTGCATAACAGGGTTTCATTTCACTAAGCTTTTCGTTTGTAAAAGCTTCGTGCCATTGGCGCATTGGCTGGAATTTCCTCCTACGAACACTTAGCGCAATAGTTTTCTTCGTTATTATGGGTCCAGCTTATTCTCCTTTACTACATCGATGACGCGAACAAATATTGAAATCTACTCCTGTTTTACGCTTCGCCCATTGCCAAGCACCAACGCAGTGTATACAGTTCTCTGCGTTGTACATCGCAGCTAATGTTGTGACGAATATTGTGAAACGACTGAGCATTGCCGACCAGATGAAAAAGACAACTTTCTAAAGTGTTTGAAAGCGTTGTCGAGGCGGCAGTGTAGTGATGTCATGTACTGTGCAGTTGCCGACGAGATAGGTTACTGTTATTGGGTAACATTACGCCGTTTACAATGAAGTGCCAGTGTTGGGTTTATAAAGGAGCAGACGCGAGTGTCACACGTGATCATTCCTTAAGCGCGACGGTTAAGTCTCCCCCAATATAGAATGGTGTCTGAATCAACTGCGCATTCAATGTGTTCTATCGCGTTGCACACCCCCTCCGCAAGCACACACGCATGCACACACGTATAACTCGGATGATCTTTTTCAGATGACGAACAGCTCTCTCCTGCTCAATGAAAGCGTCAGATGCGGTTAACAGCAATTTTATCGATACTCATATCGCTAAATTACAACCATTATTTGACCAAAAAAGAACGCTGCTAGAAGCCGACCCGACGAGTTGGAGCTTCGACAGCCGCGTCGTGAAAGTTTGCAGTCACACAGGCAGCGCTGGTCAGCCCGTGAACGTTTTCCAGCGATCAAAGATAGCGAATCCGGTTGCTCGCGCGAGCGACTACTCCAAGCGCTAACGAGCCCGTCGGCAGGCCATTTGTCAACGGTCGTTGCAACCTTTGAAAATGTTCTTTCCTTGCGTTATATTTCCCAACGCTCCTTGTACACCGTTGGAGATGGCGTGGCCTCGTAGTCGTAGCCCGCAGGGCTCAGTGCTGGCTAGCAGCGTCCAGTCACGGGATTCGCACTTCCCTCCTCGTCTTCATTTCTAGCACCAGCTTCGGTGTCGTGGAATCCGGCAGCAGTTCCCACAATACTAAACAGTGGCCAGGTTTGAATCGATATTTCATCACCACTTTCTTTTTCAATCCCTCAATGGCCTCGAATGCAAGGAAATCAAATGAAATATGCGTCTAAGCCTTCAGCCTGCTGGCGAATGCTTTCCGTTGACTAGGCCTGCGTACCTCTTAACAGTGTTCCACTACTTTGTTTTTTTGTAATACTAATAATTATACTTCCATCATTTCTTTCCAGAATGTGACCGAGTGCCAGCGGGCCAAACTTTGGGCAATGTGGGTGAGTTTCAGGCGCGGTCGAGCGTATTTATCAATATTGAGCTTATCATAGGAACCGAAAAGACGCGATCCTGTGGATCGAGTGTGCAGTTGTGAACCATGAAATTCTGTAAGCTCTTTGGTTCTTGAAAGATGTTTCTGCTGTTTGCTTCCTTAAACTACGTTAGCATATGCCTTAGTAAATACACTGAGATTCTGACAAATATCCGGTTAAACCAGGCTTCGCATTCTTGCCGTTGTGATAACGAGTCATTGGTATTATCCGCCCTCATGCTGAATAGGAAATTAAGTCAAATTCGTCTGATAGGAATTATTGCATTATGCTCTGCAGCTAATCACTTCTGACAGCCTATGCGCACATCAACGTCAGTTTCAAAGAGTGTCAGCGCAAAATCTATTTATTATAGTGTTAAACCCAGACCTTGAGCTTTTGCCAATGCGCGAAGAATGTGCGCGAGAATGCATGTACTAACGTCAGCACTGCATGTTTGAACTCATGGACATTATCTGCTCCATTCTGGCCACATTTAAGTGAGCATGTTAATTGGGTTTTTAGCTAAGGCGCTAGTAAAAGTGTTACGAGGAACAAATATTTTTTTTTAAATATCTATTGAGATGCAGAAACATGCGTTGCACCTAAAGAGCATTCTTTTTTTATGACAGGGGGACTATCCTTTGCTCTCCATGGAAAAGAAGAAGCTAATTGAGAAAATGATTGTAAGCCATATTTTTTTCGAGCAAAATCATTAAGAAATTCATTAAGAGCGCCTATGAGTGCAGCTCGCACTTCCATAGGAACACAGCGAAGCTTTCTGTTTCCAGGACCACTGGACGACAGAAGCGCAACGGCCAGTTCATACTCCTTGAGATATATTTACGCCTATCTGATGCAAAAGGTTATTTCCCATAGAGGTAGGCCAACGGTGGCCAAGAAGGCGGCCCTATAGCCATCGGGAGCACGTCATCTCCGTCCTTTTCAGTGCAACCACATTAACGCGGCTGTTCCGCATCATCCCCCCCGGTAGTAGAAGTACCGCCCCGGTGCTCAAGCTGCACATCCATGGTGAAAGGTGTCATTTAGTCGCGCTAAGTGAACGGTGTCACTTGCATCTGACGACGACGATGAGGGGTCGGCGGGGATAATTTCATATCTGACATCGGTCACTTGTCGCAGCACATGGTAGGGGCCAGTGTAACGCGACAGCAGCTTTTCGGAAAGGCCCACGCGGCGTTTGGGTGACCAGGGAAGCACCAGAAACCCAGGAGAAAGGTGCACGTCGTGATGTTGGCAATCGTAGAGGCCTTTCTGGTGCTCCTGTTAGGCCTCTATACAAGTGCGGAAGAGCTGCCGCGCGTTGTTGGCGGGTGCGATCGCGTCACGGGCGTATTCAGTGGCGGAGCGTGTGAGCCAGATCAGCGAGGCATCCAATGGCAACGCGGGTTCTCGGCCGTATAGGAGACAGAATGGTGAATAGCTGGCGGTGTCGTGACGCTATGAACTATACGCGAACATCACATATGGTAATTGAAGATTCCAGTCAGGGTGCTCGGCTGCAACGTATAGTTTGAAAGCATATCGGTGATTGTCTGAGTCAGCCACTCCGTGAGGCTGTTGGTCTGTGGGTGGTAGGACGTGCTGAATTTGTGTTTTGTCGAGCGGAAGCGGAGGATATCTTCGACGACTGCCGAGAGAAAGCTAAAGTCCCGTTAAATTAGTAATTGGCGCGGAGCACCGTGCACTAACAAAATGTAATAGAGTAGAAAGAAGTCAGCAACGTCAATAGCGCCTAGCGCAATTTGTCGGGAGGGCTCTTGGGACGGCTTACCGCGTCGCGTAATCGGTATGGACGACGACCCCTTTATTTCCGAAGCCCGAATGAGGAAACGGCCCAAGAAGGTCTTTATCAACTCGGAAAAAGTGTTCGGGCAGGACGTCGATCGGCTGCATGCATCCAGCTTGAAGCGCGCATGTCTTTTTTCGGCGCGGACAGGGATCGCCAGCGGCAAAGTAACGCCGCGCGGAGCGGGCGAGACCTGGCAAAAAGAACCAACGGCGTACACGGTCGCACGTGAGTGAGATGCCCAAGCGCCCAGTCAAAGGAGCGTCGTGAAGTAGGCGGAGGACAGTCGAACGCAGGTGTCATGGGATCACGAGCAGAAGGTACAATGTCCCCTCCTTGAGAAGAAAGATCCAATTGGAAGCGTCACCAGGCATTGACTCCAGCCGGTCGATGAAGGCTCGTAATGAAGGGTGGCGGAGTTGCTCCTTGCCGATTTGAAGCAACTATGACACAGAGAAAACGGAAGTGATGGCATCCGCATTTACCGGTTTTTCCATGGGGTAGCGGGACAAATAATCTGCATCCTGGTGAGGGCGTCCCCTCTTAAATACGACGGAGAATGTATATTGTTGCAGGCGTAAAGCCCAGCGAGCAAGTCGTCCCGTGAGGTCCTTGAGCAAGGATAGCCAGTAGAGAGTGGGGTGATCAGTGATGACACACAATAGCCGCCCGTACATGTATGGACGAAACTTCGCCACTACCCATACAAGAGCGTGGCTCTCGCGCTCTGTGATTGAATAATTGCGCTCGGCGGGTGATAGAAGTCGGCTGGCAAAGGCTATTACGCGACCATGTCCACGCTGACGTTGCACAAACACTGATTTTATGCCGTGACCACTGGCATCCGCTCGAACTTCTGTTCAGGCGCATGCGCCAAAGTGCGCAAGGATCGGAGGCGTGGTAAGTAGAGTAGTGAGATGAGAAAAACATGCGGCATGATCAAGACCACAAGAAAAGGGACGTCTTTCTTCAAGAGAACCCAAGGCACGTCAAAAAATCCTTTCCAAACCGTCGGACATAGGAGCACAAGTCTAGAAACTACAAACGTCCTTTGTAGACTTCGGGACAGGAAAGTTCATAACAGCGCAAATTTTGTCCGAATCAGATCACATGCCTCTTGCATCTACGAGCTGTCCAAGGATGGTGCTTTGGTGGCGAGCGAAGTGACATTTTGAAGAGTTAAACTGGAGACCGGCCTTGCGGAACACGTCAACAATCGCTGAGAGACGATCGAGACACGTGTCGAATGTGGGCGAGAAAACAATGAAGTCGTGCAGACAGCAGAAAGAAGTGGAACCCCTGACGCAGACAGTACACGATTCGTTCGAAAATGGCTGGCGCGTTACAGAGCTCGAAAGGCATCACCTTTAACTGATAAAGACCACCAGGGGTAACAAATGCAGTCTTATCTCGGTCCATGGCGCGGACGGCAATCCGCCAGCAGCCGTACCGTAGGTCGACGTTCCCCGTATCTCGCACCTCTACCAAATAATGTTACCTGTAGCTTATGAATAAGGCTATTCACAATATATTTTCACGTAGGCCAACGGTGGCCAAGATTGCAACCCTGCCACAATGGGAAACATGTCGTTGTCCTCCTCTTCAGTGCCGCCACACTGTGGCGGCTGTTCTGTATCGTCGTTGAATTCGGGTGATCGTGCTTCTGCACAACAGAGTAAAATATGGTTTTATTCGGGCGCGCACATTTTTGGAGATTAGATACGTCACTTCTTTTTCTACAAGCTAGCACTTCTCGGCAGTGATCATGCGCCAAGAGATATTTGGCATTTTTTTTGCAATAATATTACAAGCTGTAGCACGGAGTATATCGGGTAAACTTAGCATGAAAAGCGGCAGTACACGCACAAAAAGCCTTTGTTTCGAATCTTATTCTGCTCGCTTTGTAGTCATAGTTTTATGCATCTATGCAACAAAACCCGGGTACCGAGCTGTCACTGGTTATTAAAGAACCGTAAGTGGTCAAAAAGCGCACAGAGATCGTGTTTCTCGTAGCTTGGTTGTTGCTTTTGTTAGCTTGCTGCATCAAACACTCAGTCACTGAATCGAAAATTGGCGATGCATGCATCCTTTAGAGATGATTAGAGACATTCATGCTAATAAGAGTACTCGTACCAAGTGGTTCGTGGGTTATCGTTCATGATATGCGTTATGTATTAATTATTTTGAACACCGTCACGTACCCAGTAGCGTTTGCCCAGTGGCACATGCCCATGCTGCAGTGCCCCAATATTTAGTGACAGATGGGTCAATGATGTGCAACACATACACTGGGGCACATACCTGGTGACCCACTTTGCCGTTAGAAAGGTTCATTGAACAGCACCAGATGCCAGAAGTTATGTACCCAGTAGCCCAAGTTCGGCAGACGGTTGGTTTTCAATCACGTTCCTCCAGTACAGCAGCCAGGTGGTCTGCCCATTTGGACATGGAGTACCTAAGGACCCGAATTTACGCGAAAGGGGGGTAGGCGCGGACATAGGTACATAAATGCTAATATACGTACCTCAAACTGAGAAAAGCCCCCAAAGAATGCTGACAGAAGTAATAGATAAGTTGCAAGCCACACCTTATATTTCTACGGGTACCGTGCGCGTCAGCCACTTAGAGCAGAAAAGTACGTAACCAACTTTTTCAATTACATATCACAGAATAAATATTCTGGCTATTCGGGCTACTGGCTATTATTCTGGCTATTCGGGGTATTCGGGCTACCGTTTATTGCACGATTTCGCGTGATGTATTACTAATCCGCGAATGTTACACCATCGAACACAACACCTGTAACTTTCATCAGAAATTCCGCGGGCTAGCAACCTAGTATTATCGCTGTCACATATACCGGAAACATTGCAATACTGCTTACTAACGATCGAACAAAATTATGTGCCACGTAAGAGTCACACTTTCAGACAGTGCAGATGTAGTACAACCTACATGTAAAGTTCTACGCCTGAAATACGAGTGGACATGTCACGAAGGGCTCGGTTTTCATACCGAAACTTGAAAAAAACGAAAACTACTCTGAAGTGACACATGTATCATAACACTGTAGAAGGTTGGGCCAGCAAGCGCTGCATAAGTGCACTCGTCTCGTCCTTGTCCTTTGCACTGTTCAAAAAGCATGTATCATAAGGTGCGGCTATTTGGCATTACCTCCACGAGTCACAACCAGTCTTGGCGGCCCGCAGTGCAATGAAAATTCTAGAAAGTGACGTGCCTGGGATTTGACTCAGGGCTGGGAAGTATTGGCGAGGTTAGGCTTTCCCTTGAAACCCCAGCATTGCGGAGAGGAAACGGCACAGATAGACCGCAACGTTCGATCGCACATCGCGGTGGCCCAAATTCCCAAAAACACGCACCCCATGCGAGTACAATCCCGGACGACGCCGAGCAAGGGTAAAGGCTCTTCACAAACGTTTTGGCAAGGGACCGGGAGCTTATATTATACGGATGCTAGTCGAACCAGCTCAGGCACCTCAACCATAGTCTCTACATGTAAGAACAACGTAACAACGGCATTCTTCAAAACCACCTCGGCATGCGTGGCAGAGGTTGCAGCCATCGCCTTGGCCATTCAGGACACCGAGCGCCAAACCAATTCGGCTATCATATTAACCGACACACAAGCGGCTTGCCGCCTGTTTCTGAATGGAACGGCACCCCAATCAATACTCAAAATTTTAGGCAATCAACTACAATGGCACCACACTATCATACTGTGTCCGGCACACGACTGACTGGCAGGAAACGCGAGGGCAGACTGTCGAGGATTAAACGTCCGAGCAACGGCATGGCCCTGCGACGACCTTCCACCGAATTCTCGTGACATCCTCATACAGCAAAGGCACGAGGGGAGACGTTGTTGACATCCTCCCCGTGATTTAAACAGCCAACAAGAGAGGGACTGGCTTCGTATTCAGACGAATACACACCCCAACCTGCACCGCCTACACAGAACACGCCCCACGAGGTTCACTGACGAGTGCCCGTGGTGCACAGACACACCCAAACTAAAGCACACCTCATGGGAGTGACCCAGGAGTCCTCCGCACATAGCCAGCCCCACATTACACCTACACCCACTAAGGAGGAATAGGCAGTGGGAGGCATGGCTTGCAGACGAGGGTCGGGAGAGCCAGTTGGCTCTTCTGGACCAAGCCCAGAGAGCCGCTCGTGCCAGTGGGGCCCTGGAATAGGGGCTCCAACCATCGTGCTTTATTTTATTTATGTTCAATAAAGTTTTTACTCACTCACCTGCCTCGTATCCGCTAACCACCAGATGCAGGTGTCGTGTGGTGAGATGCTATTTAATACTGTTAATATTAGATAACCAAAATAAATGAAAAATAAAAGAATAAAATAAAATTAGGAAGAAAATAAAATAAGAGAAAATAATAATACCCATCCTAGTCCGCCGTCTTCCTCGTCTTCTATTAGTGTTAACACCTGGTTCTTCGTTTCTTTTTCTAGCACCTGTCAACTGGCCCAACTCACCGCTTTCTTGCTAACAATAAAATATGGCAGCGACCAGTTTTGCCAAGAGTGCGCTCTCGGCAAATGTACAGTATATACCACCCGTTTCTTAAAGGAAGCCTTTAGTCACTCGTTGCAATGGCTCATGCACCATTGGTGCAAGTTCCATTCAGTACATTGGTACAGAGCGGTACGAAAATTATCATCATCAGCAATGGCTCATACCCTCGAAAGCAAGCAAAAATGCAATGGCTCGGACAATCACTGAAATCACTCATACAGCATACAGAAGAGCATAAATTATAATAAAAAACAAGCTCAAAACAAGCATCCGAACTATCAATAAAGCATCGCATACCTCCCACGGAAGTTCGCTACGATTGAGGATGCTCGCCAAGCGAGACGCGAGGTGCGGCCTACGAAGCTGCGGGATAAAGGCGTTCGATTTCGAGTGCTCCTTTCCCCTGCTGTGGGGATGCAACGTAAATGTATAGTCGAATAGAAACGTCGTTGGCGCGAGTCTGACCTCGCAATACGGGCGCGCGAAGCCGCAGCCAAGCGTCGAAAACGAGATGAAGAAGCCGAACTGGGAAAGCGGCAACGCGACGTATCGAGACGACAACGTACAGGGGAGGCCAAATCTCGCAGACTACGGCTTTCAACAGGTGTACTTCACTTCACACTGCGGCTTGTTATGTCTTGCCAGAAGTCTGACCAATGCGATCGTATAACTTAATGCGTCACCAAGTGCGTACTTATTAGTGTTGTGGCCTAGCTGAAATTTCGTTGCAGTTCGCCTCTAATTAGTTGTAGAATAATAATTATATCAAGCTTTAGAGACGAATGATGTTTAAACGCCATGCACTTCAGTATAAACAAACGACGTGTTCCGTTTCAGGATTGCGGACTGACTGGCCTTAAGGACGTGAGGGTTGGATGGCTTCTAATCGATTACGGAATAAAACTTGTTGGTTGAGCAAGGTTCCTGCGTTCTTCATTGTTATGGACAGGCGCTAGCACAAACTTCACCAGCATGAACTTTGGATAAGAGTTGATGTTTCCTTATCCTCCAAATGGGCAAAAAATTGCACTTATTGTAGGGGTTAGACGCACGTATTATTATGGATGGTATGTCAGAAGCATAGGACGCGTGCCTAAACGGGGGAGAGAATACACACATTATGAATACAGGCTGACGCCCATTTTAAAATGACCCCATACGCGCTACCTAATCAAACATTGTCTAACCGTCTGTCGATTGGACCCCTAATTGTGATGAGTGAGCTCATAAACAATTTGGTAGGTTTCGGCCCATTAACCAGCCTAATTATGCAGGATCATGCAGCTGACTCCCGGACAGAAACTAGATCTCCAACAATCATAATTCGTGCCCATCGAGGCACAATTTTAGCTTCCACATGCCGAAGAAGGGACTCAGATGCACCGATGTTTGAGATGTTGGAGATCCACATTCGAAAATGAGAGACTTGAATTTGTGACGTATGAAGAAGAGTTCACAAAAGTCACGTGGAACACGTTCAGTGCCGTTATCTGACGGCGTCGACAGTGGCCACACCTAGCACGAAAAGCTACCTACGGGCCGTTGGGTGAGAAGGGCTAAGGTTTGGAAAGGCTAGAGTTGTACATGTTGAACGGAAATGGCGTTATTGAGCCACATGCACTAACGACGCAAAGGAAACACACGACCCTTAGACAAGTGCCGAGCGACAACTGTTGCGCTCAATCAGTAAATAAATAAATGAGACGATTTCAGCATGGTAAAGCAACGCGCGCAAAAACAAACATACTGAAATTGTGCAGCAACCACTCGCAATGATTGTTAATTTGAGCGAATGACCGGACGCTTCTAGCAAAATTTTCGCTTTATTGAAGGAGTTATGAGCTTGAAGGCATGCAATTGTTGCAGTGGATGAGGTATACTTTACTGCGCAATTTTCTAGAGAATGGACTCACTAACCAGCTTTACGGGTAGTATAGATGGCTAAACAATTGTGTGATGTCTCCAGCGATGCCGACGTCGGCGTGGAAGATGACTTCCATCTTTCTCCGCCATAGCAGGTACGTAACAGCTACCTTGAAGGAAGGCTACATATATTTGACGTCCGAAGCAGTTCATTGCATGAGCGACATTGTTTCGTTCGTTGCGTGTTTCAGAGCAGCACTTCCGCGGTGCGCAAGCGAGGCGACGCGTGAGCATTATATGCCCTCACAAAGATTTCTGGTAACAACTATTTGAGTTAATTTTAACTATTCTCACTATAAGCTAGCAAAACACAATTCAAAACCTACCAATAGTCTTGCCAACACTTTTTCGCCGAATTTTCTTGTGAAACTTGGTCACAGACATTCTGGGAAGTCGATACCAGCTGCGAAGCCACATTTTCCGCCGGCTTCTTGGTAACATTCTTTAAATTAAAACAGGTTCCTGAATTATTTCTAATTTTCTATTACAATCAACAAGCATTTCTTCTTAAACTCCCTACTAACATTAAGAGAACCACAGGCCACTTGGTTTGATTGGAAACATGTTTAATTCTTATTGTCAACATCTCATATACCTTCTGCAAACATTTTAAATGCATCAACTATTTCAGACACCCTATCGAAATTTTCCCCTTCAACACCCTGCAAACATTGTTCGCTACCGGCCCCAGCGTTCAAACTAAAGCTTTTCATCACTGATTTTGAATTTCAAACACTGCTTTTGAATTTAGACTAACTTGGAGACACACTTTAGCAAACAGCGCAAATAACAGGGACACAGAAAAGGGGCACACGACACAGGCGCTGACATGCAACAAGTACGTTTATTAGGGAGTTGCAGCTCTGTATACACACAGGGTCATATTGACACTGGTAGCTGTTTATCCGGTGCGCGTTTTTCACCGGCTAACAAATGTTGAACGTAATCGCTCAGCGCAGGACACGCCCGATTGTATCGGAAGTTTCTCGAATGTTATCGACAGTTCTATCCGCTGTCTGCTGTCACCGAATCTTGTTTAATCTGGTTGTATGCGCTACGCCTATTGCGCAGTTCTTTTTTAAAAAGCACGCGGGCACCCGCGGTTACGCTGGAACCGTCGACTAGTAATGCATAGAAGCCTGGCCCGCTAATCCTGACCCGCTAATCAGATTTCGACAATTGCCGATTGTGGTCGCCGCTACTATTGCGCATTCAGCTTTACTTGCTTTTGTGGGCGCAGATTGCGCAGGTTTGCCCAATGAAGATTTCCTCTTGTGACCCACAGCTTTTGACACTGTGTTCTCCGTCACCACAACGTGACAGTATCAACATTGCTTTTCATAATTTCCGAAGCCGGAGCTTACCCGTTGACTTCATTGCAACTCCTATTATTGGACCACCTTATACATATCGAATGCGAATTCATTGGCGTTTGAAAAATAATTTCTTGTTTTTCACATGTGCATCTACAGGCGGGGTTACGGAAGCCGCCACTGTTAAGAGGCATGTTGCAGCCTGGGAACATTGTAAAAATTGTATTAGACTGTGTTTATACTATTTTATTACTCATACACATGGGGAAAGCAAATATATATCTGTAATAATGCGTGGCTGCTTCAGCATTCTGTTTTAGAGTTGAGGGCAGCGCGCGGCAACCGTCCCGTAACCGCTGGTTATGCAGTTGCCGAAAGGCGGCGACACAGGCTTATTGTTAGCCACCTCAGCAACAGCTAGACTCCCGGTAAACGAAGGCAACTTTTTTATTTTGTATTGCGATAGGAATTATATGGACACTTCAGGCGCATTTTTGCCGTCGCGGGGATCGGTATAAAGTCCAACGGTGATAGCACTGCTACTGCGCGTCATATCCTGTATGTGCGAGCGAAAGCACGCGAGGGATGCCGACGATCGCGGCTCAATCTGGTGCGCACGCGAAGAGGAAAGCTGAGGTCAAATGCGCCACTTCCATCGTGCGAAAGACCGTGCGCGGATGGTAGGGAGGGACGGGGGAGGCGTAGCGTTTCGGCAACAACGGCGTATTTCGTGATCCGGCGAAGGGGAACTCACGATCGCGGCTCAATCTTGCACGCGATGGGGAGGAAAGTCGGGAGGCTTCGCGGGAGGGAAGGCGAGTGGCTTCGTCTGCGCTGAGAAGTTGGTACTTTGCAAGGCCGCGCGTGGTCGCCCGCGTCCTATATTGAAATGGATCTGCAGATGGCTCATACCTTAGAGCGCGCTGTGTTCTAGCCGCTCTTATGTTCAAGTGACAGACAGCACGAAGGTCACATCGCTCGCTGCGGCTGCCGCGTTTGCTCACACCAGCGTTTTGACAGCGAGCGTCCGCGTTCATCGAGTATAGTGTGCTCGTGTTTGCTTGTGTGCGTTGAGACCATGCTTGTTAATTCAGTCATAGCCAGCGAATGTTCCAAACTTTATGCGGCGTATAAAGCTGCTGCTCTTACTTCGTATAGATCTGTACTAATTTGCTATCGCACTCGATGCTTCGCCTTTCGGGAATAACTGCGACCTCTTTTCGATCGAAACGAGGCAAGTAACCCTGCCAAGTACTCAATGATCAGGTGCACGAAATGTGATATTTGTGAGAAATTTGAGTAAAGGGAGAGCAGTCGGGGATGACAAATGCTTTTTTTTTTAGTTTAAAGAGAAACACGCACGTTCCTGTGGAGCCGGCTTCATCCGCGTAGAAGGCTGTGCGTTATTTATTGCGCAATCAGTAAGTGCGGACAATCCAGACGAATTTGGCCGTCGTCATCGCCGTGATGTTGACAGTTCAAAGTGCGAATACGAGTCACCCACAGCACCTTTGCTGCGTGTACAAAGGCAAGCATGTATGTGAGGGTGAGCTGTCAAGGATGTGGGAGTTCACGTAATCGAGCGATCGCTAGAGGATCGAGGAGAACATGCGTTTCCTCCTCTAGTCTGGCCGTGGCTGCGCTTGGTTGTTCACGCAGCTGAGCGCGTACACAGTGGATGTCGAGTGGTGCTCCCTAGTACTCGCTGCTGGGAAGCACAAATACTGCCCTTTTTGTAGCTAATTTTTCCCTCTCTTTTCTCTCTCGCATGCGCTGCGCGCACGTTGTATATTGGAGGTCGTCTGCGGCGGGTGCCAAGGCCAAAGGCGAGCCTAGATTTCTGGTGTGTTCATGCGCTCTTTCTTCACATGCACCTAGTGTTGAAGATGGCTCATTATGATTTTTTGAGAAGCGGCATCATTAAAACAGTGAAACAAGCGGCAACAGGAAGCGTTCACTTTGGGACAAGCACGAGTTATGTCGAGTGAGATCGGCTTATGTTTGCAAGTGTGCGTGACACCATGCTTCTTTAGCTAGTAAGCACGTGTTTACCTCCATTTATATGGCTGATAAATCTGCATGCCTTATTTCGTATAATTGTCTCATTCCTACTTTGCAATGGCTTTGAATGCTAAGACTTCTGAAGGCAATTCTAGCTGCTTTAAGTGGTGTCGAGTCGTAACAGCTGGCATTCGCAGAAATTGACTATAGTTGCACGTTGAGCTTGTCAGCCGACAATAAAAGCACCGGTGAGCATTACCTGCGGAGCTCCTATCTAAACGCGTAAGAAAGAAGAAATAGTTTTTCTCAGCAACGGATGCACTAATAAGAATGACGACTGTTGCAATCAGAACTAAAGGTTAGAATCTTCCGACCGAAGGGATTGTATTTTTTACTGTTTGTGTTTTACTGTGCCATACTGTTTCTTTACAGAAATTCTTAAAGATCATAAAAATATCAAAAATCGAGTTGACAACGCTGTAACTTCACATTAAAAACTATATCAATATTTCCCCACACTTCAAGTATGTACACATCAACAGTGGACAAAACTGATGTAGTATGCGTCGCTGTAAATTTCACCCATAATTTGTGAGTCCGTCCATGACTAAACCGTACTGAGCATCGTAATAGCTTTCTGTATGCAGTAAACTTATATATCACATATCTCCGCTTTTGATGATGTAACAAATCAAGCTTACGCAACTGCAAGGATGTTTTTGGTACAGGTCGAATTAAGGATTTATGAATTAGGTGATTCAGTTTTTAATGCGATAGCATTATGTCCCGCGAGCCAGAAAATCAGGCGTGATCACGCGATGATACAAAAACAATTGACGGCGCTAAGTGTAAGAGCACGTCAAAAAATGGCAGGAGTGACGTCACATTTGTCAGGGTGGTTCCTGTCAACAAAATAAGTGAATACCTTTTAAAAGAAACTTTTTTAAGTTTGTCTGTGTTGGAATCTACCCCGGGACTCCGGGGTTTGAGTCCAGCCCGCTTCCCCGACGCCACGGGGTTTCGTTGGTTCCGCTTGACTAAAGGCGAGCCTAGTGTGTGTCGTTGCACACGTCACGTGGCAGCCGTCTGGCTATGCGCACGTGTGGCCTAGTGTATGCGTCGATAGGCAAGTGAAGGCGCAATTAATGGGGAGGAGGAGTCGTAATCAGCGTCTTGTAAGGCGTTAGTAGTAATAGCGAAGACAATAAATGGTATAAGAACTTTAATAAGTATAGTAATCACGGCTGATTATAGTGAATAAAGTGAATTAAGGTGAATTACAGTGAAGTAAAGTCAATTAAAGTTAGAGGGAGTTGGAGTAAGATTGTTTAAGATGTATTAAAATGAATTAGGACGATTTAAAGTGCATTAAGGTAGAGTTGTCAAGCTAAAGTAGGGTGACTTAAGGTGGAGTAAAGTGAATTACAGTGAAGGAAAATGTATAAAGGTGAATTAAAGTGAATTAAGGTGGATGAAAGGGGATCAAGGTGGATTTGAATCATTTGGCATTCAAATCAATAACGATGCTTAAGTGACTTTCAATTTTTTGTTTAGCTTGCCTGTGTTCCTCAATTTTTTGCACTACATTCCAAGTCTTAAATGAAAATTCTACTTCCTAGAGTCGATAGAATTTGGTATTTTCTCGGAATTCCAACAAATTTAATCAAACTTCGTTGAACATTTGTTCACCCAACGGCTTGGCTTAGTGGCTGTAGCGTGACATGGCTGAGCTCGAGGTCGCGGGTTTGATCCCAGTTGCAGGTGCTTCATTTCGATGGGGGCGAAGTGTAAGAACGCCCGTATACCATGCATTGGAGTCACGTTAAATAAGCTGACTACCGTGTGCCTCATAATCGTGCCGTGGTTTTGGCACGTAAAACCTGAGAATTTAAAATTAATTTTCAGTTGCCGAATGAGAGCATTTCTCCGTTTTCATTGTATACATGAATAGAGAAATTGGAGCTGGCCCCGATGTTAAATTTTCTATTACAACAGGCTGCATGAGAGCGGGGCCAATCTGCATAAGGCTATCGCGTCAAGATTTATTCTTTTATTACAAGGAACAGATATGCGCGTTTTGGGGGACACCGCTTTTCAACTCAGAATACCGAGCTTCACAGCCATTTTGCTGGAGCTATAGCGTCATCTGCAGCGCGAGCGGTGTTTGCACGCTGATGGCTTAGATTTTGGGTTGTGTACACTATAAGTTAGTTTTTGTGACATGGACTTGTACGGTCACTCGAGCGAGGGACCGTCACCACTGCCATCTTGCAATCGCAGTGTCGACGTGCATGCGTGATGCCCGCTCGTGATGGGCTAGAAGGTCTACATAGACCGCAGAAGCCGCCCCGATTCGTGCTGCAAAAGCGGCGAAGCCAGGTGTGCACACTGCCGCACTCCGCTCGCTAAAACAGCCTTGCAGCGCAGCCAGGGCAGCGTACATGCATTACGCTGCTGGCACGAACCTTTCACGCAAAGATATTAAAAGTTGTGCTGAACAAACCGGGGCGTGGCACACATGCTGGTCTGAGAAGACGGCAAGCGTCGAGGCGCTAAGTAAGCGCGAGGAACGTACCGACAATGAACATGAAACTAAAGCTATCAATCCGCTCATTAAGCGCATATACAAACGCGGGCGGTTTTGCGTCGGGGTCATCTCGAGCACCATCCAGTTGCGACACCTGTAATGTCACTGTTGGCGTTACCCGCCGTGCCAGAGCGTTGTGAGACACCTGGTAGCTACCAGGCCACTGTTCCTGCTGCGCCGTAACGCTTTCTTTGCGAGTGGCTTCGCCCCAACATGTCGTCGCCACGTGCTGAACACGGTCGGAGGAGCTCGAGCGCCGCGCTCGAGCTTGCTTTCATTTTCGATTCTACAGCTTCAAGACAAACTGCCGCGTTTTCTTTAACAATTGTATTCCAGCGGTAATGTCTGCAGTCTCTTCCGCTTAGAAAAGAAGGTGAAAATTGTATAAAAGCTCAAGCTTTCATCGCTATAAGTTATTCTGGCTATTGTAAATACCGTAAGGAAGTCAAAATCAACGAGAAATAAAATAACCAAGTGAGGCGAGAAAAACGTGCACCATTTAAAGTATTGTTTTATTTCATCAGCAGTTCATCTTAAGACGACGGCGCGGTCACTGCAGAGCTGTTCATTGGCGCCTGCTATGAGTTTCCGCCACTTTCAGGCTCTGCGCGCAGATCTACGCATAATTTCGTGCTCCACGTAATGTCGTGGTTGCGCAAAATTTTTCGGGCGTTTTCGCGTCCCTTAGACTCCTGATTGAAATTGACTCCAGCATGTTCAGTGGAACAGTAAGGATTGTTCCCAAGCTACCTTGAAGATAAATCTGTGTTTTACGGGCTACTGGAACGTACTCACCTGTTTCACCTGAAAAGAAGCTGAAAATTCCTTTCTCCAATTGCTCTACATCAGCGTTTAGAATGTCTCGCGCAAACGAATAGTAATGAAATCTGTGAAGGAATTCTGCACCTGCAGTTTCCAGTAAAATTTTTTATTTAACAAAAGGTGCTACTAGTGGACTTAGCACGAAATGTGGGCTTTTGCGAACGAGCACGCGTATGTTGTTCTATTGCTAGACATAAGTTCCACGATCACTGTTCCACGATCCCTGTTCCGAGGTATGATATGCTTTGGGTACGTGTCTTCAGTGCGGCATACGTTCGCTTATAGGGAAGGGTATTTTTCTGACTCCGAGAAAGACGTCTTTGGCGCTGAGGACGGGGGCGCCTTTGTGGAACTTCAACGGCACCTGAAAAGAAAACGTTGGGAAAATAAATCTACCCTCTCAATATTTCCTGGCACATTTAAGAAGCCAGGGTATGCAAAGCTGTGGTTATTCACATGATTACTTAGTCCTGAAACCGAACCGAGCCGTGAACCTCAACATAGCACCTGTAAAAGAGCGCATTTAGAATTAATTTGAGCTCTAACGATATCTATGTAGCTTTGGAGGGCGTTGGAATATAGTATTTCTCGAGGATTTTGTACGACGCCGAGAGTGCATCTTCGAGGTGCATTTCTTCAACATAAACGTCGATCGCTGAGTTCGGTGTCGGCACTCGCCTTGGAGGCATCAGGCAATATCGCGCCACATCTTTCATCGCGCCTGCCAAGAGGACACTGGCTTCGACTAGGGACTGCCACCCAAATGACTTTGTTGTAATCTCTTCAAGTTTTTACCAGTGGAACAGCAAATACGAGCGACGAAACGCGTAGATTCATTCGATTGGTTAGTCACAGTTTCGGTTGAGGCATGATACAAAATAAAAGTGAAATGAACAAGTAGCTATGCCTGGGATCGTATGCCAATAATTCTGAGTTTTCAAGCCGAGCAGCGTAAAAGCTGTGCAACGGTCGCATTGCAAAAGCAAGCAGATCATAATTGCAGCGTGCGCTGAAAAACGTCGGTGCTTTTCTAGGGAGCTGACATAGTGCGCCATACTTTAGGGCTCAATGAGATGCTGTGACCTGTAAAGCTAGCGCATATGTAGAGACACCTGGCGCACATTTCCCTCTTTCCACCTTGCGTTAATTTTGCACTGCACATGCCTCCGGAACTGTGCCGGTTCGCGTATCGAATGGAATAACACGTGTGCAATAATTGAGAACTTAGTGAAAGCTAAATTGCGGTGCGCTCGCTAGCACAGATTGTCTTGCATATAGTGCAAACGAATAATAATAATAATAATATTTGGGGTTTTACGGGCCAAAACCACTTTCTGATTATAAGGCACGCCGTAGTGGAGGACTCCGGAAATTTTGACCACCTGGGGTTCTTTAACGTGCACCTAAATCTAAGCACACGGGTGTTTTCGCATTTCGCCCCCATCGAAATGCGGCCGCCGTGGCCGGGATTCGATCCCGCGACCTCGTGCTCAGCAGCCCAACACATAGTGCAAACGAATGGTATTGCAACCAGCCTTCCCTGCGGCTGCTGGTCCTGGCAAGCCACATGTTTCTGGGTTGCATAGGGCGTGCCTCGTAATCAGATCGTGCTTCCTGCACGTAAAACCACATAAGTGTATGCGTGCGTGTGCGCGTGTGTGCGTGTGTGTGTGCGCGTGCGTGTTTGCGTGTGTGTTTATTGTTTTCCTTTGCCCACGTACTGAAGGGGTATTGAGAAATGATGAAGTGGCTTGAAATTGGTGGCAACAGCACAACAGAAAAGAACGAAGCGACGAAAACATCCCAGTTCCGAGATGCTAAATGTGGTCGAAGTAATACTGTCTTCGTAAGTTATCTTTTAGCATGCGTCGATCTTCAAAAGTAGGCCACCAGATACCTTTGTTTTCTCCGTAGGAACGAATTCCACGCTTCTCACAGAATGTAGCAGGCATAGCTTCAGCGAAAGCAGAGCGAACCGCATGCCGACGCAGTTCCGCGGCCCTGCTCCAAAAGGTAGGTAGGTGTACGGCAAGATGGAGCCGGCGTTTTCTTCGCTGAACCTAAATGAAAGAGACGACGTCATAAATAGGCGTGCTCATACTGCCAGTTGTCGTGACTGCGCAGAATAAGTGACTGCGAGGGGCGTGACCTAAAACATTTATTTTTGATTAGGCGAACTCGTTCCCAGCAACAACAAACACTCACTGCACAACAGCAGCGGCGAGCACAGTCGTTGGTTATCGAAACTAGATTTGCGGGTCAAGTTCCTTGGCTATACTGCGTATCTCGAGCAATTTGTTCCAAAATGTAAAAGATATGCACATTCCACGTAGCTCATCAGAGCCAAGGTAACGTTTTTTGTCATTGCTTGGATAAAGTCAGTTTATTTTTGTATTTCACCTAATTACAGAATTAGTTATAATTAATTATTCCACTGTTCAAATATATGAGTTACGTGGGTCAAGTGCTATAAACAAGACTCGTCGTATATGCCAGAGTAGTCAGTGGTTCTCGCGTGCGCTCCTGAAACTGCACCACTATTTGCATCGCGCACGCAATCTGACTCGACAAAGATTATTTCGCTGTAAAATAGGCGACCACATTTGAAACAGATTTGACACAGGAATACGTGTACTGCGTTGAACAACAGTGGCGAGCCGGTGAAAACCGGCACCGGGAAAACATGCCCATGTAGCTAAAATGCATAACCAAGGCGTAGCCAAGACGTGTCGATATGAAGGGAAAAAGCTGGGTAGCAGGTGGCCGTGAAACCGTGAAGAAACGGAAAAGCATGTGGGCCTCTACCATTGCCCTACGTCAGCGCCAGTGAATTATAGGACTTATTTCCTGACTTTGCACATGGCCAAGTGCAAAGAAATTATTCGCAGTTCTTCGTTTGTGTCGCTGCTATGAGTGAATTCGCTAACATTTTATCAAAAAGATAACGCAATAATATTACGAAGGAATTTCTCACAAGTGTTTGAGTAAAACAAACTTTTGAATAACACAATGGTGCCTTTTGTATTGCTTGCTACGTATCTTTCCTTACTAATGTGCGTTTACAGGTAATTTTACGGAAGCTTCTTGCGCACTTCTGCATTGAATGTTAAAAAACTAACATTTCATAAAGTTTGAACAATCAAAATAACTGAGTGACTCATTCAATTACAACGCGAAGTCAACAGACAATGAATCACTGCCTTTTCTTGCTTCCTTTTCTCGTGGCCTTCCACGGGTGTAACTTTTATTTAGGCGAGCCGAGACAATATTGCGCATGTAAGGCTTTGTTATGAGCTAATTTTTTTACGGGGAAGCTGTTTATGGCTAGGGTTCCGTAAAATTTTCATCTGTGCGTTCAAAAACCTAGCATCATGTGCAATGACTTGTGCTATTGCTCGCTCTTTCGTCGCCGTCTGCTTCAACAGCTGGTTCTTTGGCGCCTTACCCTTACCCTTAACCCTTACCCCACTAACGAGCTTTGGGAGAGAGTCTTGGCCAGCTCCGACCTCGAGGATCAGCAACGGCTGATTGCGAGGGCCCAGGACGCGGCCCGAGCTCAAGGCATTCTGGAATGAGGACGCCTCTCCAAAGCTGCATTCACCCAATAAAAATGTTTATTCTTTCCCTCTCTCGGCGAAACCACGCGAATGCACCCGCGCCACTGATCATGCGCTCGTCGTCGTCGTCATCTTGCATGGCTGGCTTCGTTGCCGCTCATCACCCGAGCATTCCCATATTTCCCTGCATGCTCGTGCCACTGCTCGCGCCTTCGTCGTTGTCTTCTTCCAAAGCTATAGCTCCAATGGCGCTCATCATGCCAGCGTTCCTATACTGCGCCCCCCCCCCCCCCACACCCTCTGCGAAGGGGCTGACGGCACTGGACCACTGCCAATCGTAGCGGTCGTTTCGGACTCAAATTGCTTAGCTCAATATATCGCGAAATGAAAACACGAATATATATAACGAATGTGTATAACGAATGCATAACACGAATGAACGTGGATGTATAAATATATATGTACGTGCGCACCTTTGCTCTCGATGACCACCGACCAAAACAATAAATGTGTTGGTAGCTTTGTTCAGAATTCTCTGTCATCTTTCTCTGCACTACCCAGTTTCGCTGGTCATACACCTTACACCCTCACAGAGTAGAATGGCTCATGATTTTTCACGCGGCAATGTCAAGCTTGAAATTATTTCTTCTGTTAACTACAGTTAACGCGAACTTTGATGCTGTACGACTGGCCAGCTCAATAAACCTGACGATCGATGCGACCAAACCCTGCAAGCTCCGAAGCAGCACGACGCAGGGCACACCAGCAGCTAATGCACTGCTGTTCCCTTACGAAACTGCTGCCCCATGCATGGATGCCCCTGCGTCGAGAGAAACTGCGTTGTTGTCACCACATGACGTGTTCTACGCCGCTGGCTCGACGACAACAGAATCCCGAAAGGACTGGTTGAACTCAAAGCTATAAACCGTAGCGGCCATGGTCTGGCATTCGGAAATTCAATTGTTTCATCGTCATTACCACTTTCTCAATTTTTGACGCTCTTTTCTTTTCTTTCCCGTTTATGTTGCATGTTGCCAAAGCGTTCAATGACACTCGTTAAAACTCAGTAGAAAGGAAACCACAAAGTTTCGCTTTTTTGTACTTCAACGACATCTTCAACATTTCGTCAATTTCTTAGGCAGGGAAATGTCGAATTCCCCTCGCCCAGCTTAATTGTTAACTCAAAAGTTTCGATTGAATCCGTGGTGTATGCGGAGACTGAGCCGCCTTGGCTTGAGGTGCAGCGATGATGATCTGGTAAGCGGTCGACGATGAACGTCTATCGGAATTGCATTGATAGATAAATAGATATGTAGATAGAAAGATAAGTCGATAAATTATCTTGTACTTGCAAAACATTTCGAAATCAACATGGTAACAATGCAAAGAAAGACACAGCAAGTTTACTCTTGGATCATTAGTACATGAGGTGGTACATTATTTTTGTCGGCTGAATACCGGGCTTTTTGTTTAATGTGGGCGCCGAAGGAGTATTTACGTTCGCTTTAGGGGCATGGCGCCTTCGTTACTGTGACGTGGTTAGCCGACGTCTCATGGCAAGGACTCTTGAGCTCCAGGCCTTACTGCTGCTTCAACTTCCGCAAAAAGCTTTGACGAAGAAATAATGCAAGTGTTGAACTGGTTGTCTGAATATGTTTTCTATTAATCATACTCTTATAGCATTATCTTTCATAATGCGAACAAGAGATTCATCTTTCGTTTCGATATCTTGCGTAGTTCAGGTTTGCAGGAAAACAGTATCTGATGCCGCGGCAGGCGCATTACTGCATACTACTTACTCGTTCTCAAGAAAACGGCGTATACTATCAAAAGTGGCAGTCGATAGGAAACTCAGCAGGAAATTTGTTCGTGTCATGCGTTGCACAGCTACGCTTTCTCGATAAGTGTGCAGTGAAGCACAATTTAAAGACATAAATGATCAGGGTTCTGTGCATGCCATCAAGGATGTTATGAAAAATTACTGAGTCTGCATCTGCCACAATAGAAACCATAATGTGCTAAGAGAAAGTTGTTCTTTTTATGTTTCCTGTGTATGTACTGTAGCAGAGAGCACAGCTAGTGAACACGTTTGTGCTTGAGTACACTAACTGTGCACTGAGCGCTCCTGTCTTATTATTTGAAAGGAGCCAGCAGCTTTGCACAACTAGCTTTGCAAAACTGCAGTAAAAACCAGCTGAATTGTGTTACGATGGCGCGGAGGTTGCCTTGTAGGTTATCAGGCTCATATCTTTTCATCAGGCAGAACAAGATGTGATAGAGGAGCAAAGGCGGCTCCTCCGATATCGCGTCAGATTTCGTCGTGATATCTGCCTGTTCTCCAGGAAAGCGCAAGGTTTGGCCGGCGCGCCGCTCCCTACCCTGCTAATAGACATCAATTTTTACAACTGCCTTTCATTTGTTCACATGGCATTTCCTCGTGGCTCATTTTCGCAGCAATTATCTCGTGAATGGTGATTCTCGGGAGTAGGCATTTTTCGGTCCTCCTCAACGCTCTCGTCATCGCGATACGTCACGGCATGCCCTTCTAACTCTTAATGTTCACACTAAGCGTATTGATAACCTTGCTCGTAACAGCGGCTGCCGATATCAACATCATGATGAAAAATGCCGGTGTCGACTAGTAGTTTGGCATGAGAGGTCAAACGCTCGGCTGCTGGGTCTCTAAGCAAGAGTGCCAAACCAACGAAACAGCTCCACAAGTTACGATCGGCCTCGGGCTAGTTAAGTGAATGAAGTCATAATATCAACACTGCGCGCCTCACTTTGGAACCGCATTACATTTTCATTGAGCACCCACCAGGGCTATTACGCTGAAGCACACTACGTTTCATCCGCCTAGCGACGTCCAGAAGAAAAACTAACGCTATATCGCCCCAAAATGTACCTCGTATCCTTTTTCACACCTGAAACTGAGCTTACACATACTAATGCTTTTCTAGTTGAAATATGTGTTTTTACCTTAATATATTTAGCGCTTCTAGACATTTATCGCCAGCCTAGATCTTAAACTAATTTAATTTTATTCTACTGACTTTCCACTAACGCAAAATTATCAGTTCAATATGTTTAGTGTGGCCTAGCAACGCCGTAACAAGAATTCAGATGTGGGCTGCACAATACGGCCCACGGCCACTTAATATTTATATGATGTGCTCGGGCAGCAATCACACCATCACTGTAAGATTAATGGAATGGCAGATTTTCCCCCCAGAACAGCATACGTCACGAACCGTTGGCGGCGTAAGGCACTTCGACCCTTTCTGGTCTGATAAACCCTTGAATTATGATTTTTGCAGTAAATATTCAATGTCATGAACGACAAAAATAATATAATTTACGTCAATATGTATTCAGAAGTGCTTATTACATAGTTTAGAGAAGAAGGGGAACTGAGGCGCTCGATTTTGTTCATACTATGCCAACAGATAACGAAGGCAAGGAAAGCATCGGAGAAATGAGCTGTAGTTGAAAGTGAAATGTACAAAAAATAATGAAAAGGAAATGAAAGTGGACGAAAAGATAACGAGCCGCCAGTGGGAGCCTAACCCACTACCTCTGCATTACGCGAGCGTTGCACTACTAATTGTGCTACAGCGAAGGCTATCAAACAGTCCACTAACTTGGGCATGTATGTTTACCAGACCTGGCATTACGAGTGTTAGCCAGCGCCACTACAAGCCAAGGTGGGCGAATGTGAGACACCCTCTATTACATAATTAGCCTAATTTGTTCCCTAGATAAATGTGTCTCCCTGATATTTCACAATTCCCTGTGCGTCACACCAAGCTGGGGTTTGGTGTCTGAGCTGTATCTTTGGACTCTGTTGCCTAATAGGCCAAACAGGTCTTCAAACAATCTGTCATCGTATTTGACTCAATCATGATTGTGAATTATGAAGTCCTAAAATAGCTTGCTGCTTGCAATTCAATAGTTTCTTGGTAGTTGATGAAAAAGAACCTGGGGATCTTTGCCAAAAACTCCATTCTGACTTTTTTACGTACTTTCCCTGCCTCTTCTTGTTCGGGTGCACGTAATATAAGACTTTCGCCACATTGAAACTATTGAAACTGAAAAAGGTTAAAGAATAAAATGTAGAAGCGTAGGATCGCATGCTAGAAGCAGATAACAAAGCCGCACGACAACACAACGTATTTTACAACGTACTAACGCCAAGACCTCCTCATTGGCGCAGCGTCCATGATTAATCTGTCATGCGCTTTCCAATATATACCGTAACATTACACTGAATAATTGTTGACTACTGAGCTAGCGAAAGTCATCCTGGCAAATATCGGCTTATATCGGGCCTATCGTGGTTAAGCGACCATCAGTTTTTCGTGTCTAGCAATGTTGGCGCCAATAAGGTCGTTCGAAGCGTTCTACTACACAGACACAGAGAGCAAGCTTTCGTCAGTGACACATATTAATCACCTTGCAATGAACTGACCAACGTTTGGAAGGTCAATTTCTTGCCATAGTACTATATCGGGCCATATAGGTATTAGGACGCGTAACCTCGCTCATAGGAAAGCCTAGTCAGTGTTAAAGTTGAAAACCAGAACGTTTTCTATAGGTATAATACCTAGAGCGGGATGTCAGAATGGCGTCTTTTCAATAATTTCTACAATGACTGCTTCGGTTTTCCAAATAAACGTTCGTAGGCATGAAGAAATTCTCAGAACGTGTGGAGAACCTTTTAGCAAGATTCTGACAATGTTTTATACGAAGCCTTGTAGAAGCTGATAAAGAGACACTGCTAAAATTGACAGTCACCTAAGTATCTTTGCGTGCTTTGAATGCGAAAGTATAATGACAGCTCTGAATAATTGGTCACGCCATGACACGTGGCGTCACAAACTGTCATGCGTCATTCGCAACTCTCCCTTAATCCTCTTTCATCAACCCTGTTCTTAATTGTACCAACTTTAATACACCTTATTACCCATTAATCCATTTTGATACACCCTAATTATCCTTAATCCACATTGCTCTAATTTGTAGCAACCTTAATCCACTTAAGTCCACTTTATTTCATTTCACCTTCATTCACTTTACTTCATATAAATATACTTTACTACACTTTAAGTCACCTAACTCTTCACTTGTTCTGACTTTAATTCTGTATTACTACTGAATTCATACAAATCGGTAATGATGTCACTAATGATGGTAAATTTTTAACCACTCGTTGCGGACAAGGCCAGCTTCTCTGCCTCAAGGGACCTATAATGCTATTGCATTATTCATGCATTGAAACTGGAGTACCCGGAAGCACCTAAATCTGTCAGCAGATCTTTTTGCGTCTAACAACTTATATGCCCAATGAAGTGAAAAATCCGGCTTCCGTCTGGCGTTATCGCCCGATCGTACCAAAAACCATGTAACCGAGTGATGGCATCACGTTTCTGGCGCTGGATCAGTGGCGACTCGCACTTAGAAATCCCACGGGGTGAATAAGGGTGAATTAATATTGTAGATTAAAGTATATGAAGGTTGATTAATGTAGATTAAAGTGAATTAAGGTGCATTAAGGTTGGTACAAATTAGAGCACGGCGTATTAAGGTAGAGCTTCAATATAAGGTGATAACATAGACAAGGCCCTCATGCTTTCGCCTTCAAATCACGCAAGGTTGCATACGCGAGTGTCATCTTTTGGGGGAGGGGAGGGGCGAGGGAGCAAAAGCAACTTTCGGGCCTCGGTGACCCACGTTGCGTTACAAGACCTGCTGCGGACAGTAAAATGTGACCCGAAATATGCTGCATCTTGTCGAGCAAAAAGGTGCAACCTTTCTCACTGTAGTGTGCATCATGTGGCGCTATTGAAGTTCGTTTTGGCCCTCAGGGCTTTACAAAAGTTCAGCTACCCTGACTTACATACTCGTGTATATTCGTATCTCTGTTTGGTCACTTTGTTACTCTTTGATGCGCAACATTTATGATTATTATTTTTGAGGTGGATTGTGTTTAGCATATGCATCTCCTGCAACATCGCTTCACGTTGAGTGAACATGCTGGGTCGTGCATTGGTGAATACACACTTTCGGTGCTTCGAACACAAAGGCAGGGACGGGGGCATACGTTTTCACATCAGCAACGTTGGTTTTGGCCTGCGTAAGTAAGCCTTTCTAAGCCACAGTTGCGCCAGGTAGAAGATTAATGATACGTTTATTAAATTTAAATACAAGCTTTCTGTACGATTTCCGTTGACCTCTGCAGGTATTTCTGGGAGGAAGCAATGAATTCAAAGCGACGTGTTCATTGAAACACAAGTGCATATTTTTTGTTTGCCTGCGTTCCACCACCATATCTGATGTCCGTCTATTTACAGCTCATCCGTTAATTCCGCAATGTATGAAAGCTGCTTCTTCAATGTACTTTCTAACTGGTTCTTGTTGATACCAAGGTTTTCCGGAAAGTAACTGAGGAGCGTCTTTCCTGTAATACAAAAGCTGGTGCCTGATACTGTTTGCTTGTGTGTTCGGACATTCAAAATTCCAATAATCTAAACTGACAGTCCTATCTCCACTGGCATTTTTTCGGCTCCTTCAAATTTTACATAAAAACAATCGCCCTCCAAAATATACGATAAATTACTCTGTTTACTACAAACGCTAAACGAGCCTGAGATAAGCAGGTTGCTGTTGTGTCGGCTCGCGCTCATGTTGATAAGAGCACTCTGCGAAGTGCGCATGCGCCACTAAGTGTTAAAAGCAAAGTGCCCCTTGCTAGCGGCCCTCTCTTTCTTGCCGAGCCTCAACCCACAAGCATGGGTCAATAAACGTCGTTCACCCGGAACTTGTCTGATCCTTTCGGCAGGCCTGGCGCAAAACGTAACAGTTGCTGAAGCCGACCACTGGATCATTCTGGCGGCTTTACCATTCCCAACGTCAAATCAACTAGCCCAAGGCTCCGATTATGGTCATTTTGTCTATTAGCACCAAACGCTGCAAATAGCTTCAGCATGCGTTCATCATATCTTATCTCTATTTCTCAGTGTGTACTAAGTCTGTTCTCATAGAACATAATCTTACCTGTCTGGATTGAATTTTTCCGGATCTGGGAAGAGTAGAGGGTCATGGTGCATAGCGTAGACAGGCACGACAACAGCGCAGCCGCTTGACAACCTGATGCCTGTCTCACCAAGGACGTACTCTTTGCTGGCAATCCTTTGGAGCCTGAATACAAGACAAATTTTCAACCCGTGCAGTGTGCATTGTTTGGCAACTTCATACATGTTGAAAGAGGGGCAACAAGTAGAAAATAGACTGGGACTCACTGTGTAGAACGCACAGTGGACATCAGCGACGGTCCTGGTTTATTGATTTATTTATTTTATTTTTACCTACTGTCAATCCCAATACGGATTATCACAGGAGGGTAAGTACAGGGCGAAGAATGGAAAATAAGAAAAGTTAAACCTCATACAACCAAATGTCACGCAATGGACGACTGCACAGACAAATCACATTGGCACTTGGCTCTATGAGGACAAAGGCAAGAACATAAGACTGTTTCGAAAGTGCGAGGCTGGCAAATCGCTTTCAATTAGTTTAGAGAAACGAGCTAAAGATGTGCTACTGATAATGGAGGCGGTCAGATTAATCCATTCTCCAATCGCTAGGGGGGAAAACGAGAATTTGAGGGCATCTGTATGAAATTTGTATGACGCAAGGGTTTCTGGCGGGTAGTTCTTGCTGTGGATTGCTTAATATAACGGGACAGGTCTATATTTAGGTGGTTCTGCAATAGTTGATACATTACCCTTAAGCGCACCAATTTCACATGGTTTTTATGTTTAGTAATCCAGCCTTATTAAGAAGTTTTGTGTGTGAATCTGTTCGGTTGAATTTGTTTAAAATGGCCCTAAGCGCTTTTATAACTCCTTCGAGCTGTGCATGCGTGCGTGTGCATGTGTGCGTGCGTGTGCGTGCGTGTGCGTGCGTGCGTGCGCGCGCGTGGAAACCGAGCAGTGTTTGAGTATTCCAGGAGTGGCCTGATAAGTGTATTTTGGGCCAGTAACTTTGTGTCTGGTGGTGCTAGCTGTAATCGCCTCTTCAAAAAAGGCAGTCTTTTTAGTGCAAATGATGTGAATATTGAGTATGAAAATCCCATCGTAGACCTTGTGACAATATGACACCTAGGTATTTATCGTCCTTAACTTTAGTCAGGTTAGTTTATTAAATGGTATATTATAAAGTTGGAGGAATATTTTTGTAGTTATGAATAGCCAAGCCGACTTTTTCTGTTTATGTGCATTTTCCAGTCATTGAACAACACGGAACCTGCCTTTAAGCCTGTATCGAAGGGGGTGTGGTCATCATCGTTTGTACAGAATGCAGTCGTCAATCGTCTGCAAACAACCTGCATCCGAGATTACCAATTGAAGGCAGATCATCTAGAAAAATATGAGGATAAAACCGATGCCAGAACACTACCCTGCGGTACACCAGAGGCCACCGGTAGGACTATTTCACGTGATTGAGTTCTACGAATTGCGATCTGTCTGTGAGGAAGTTCGTGATTCAGTCAAGAATTCCTTCCTTTCCCGGAGTAAATTGAAGCTTCAGAATAAGTTTGTTATGAGACACCCCTTCAAGAACTTTAGAAAAACCCAGCAGAATGAGATTGATTTGTCTTTTTTTTTATGATCGATGCTTGAGGAGGAATCACGTACAAATTCGATAAATTGGCTTACCGTAGACATGCTCTGGCGGAAACCGTGTTGAAAAGCAAATAAAATTTTGCATTCTTCAAGGTGATTCGTTATGTGTTTTAGCATTATGCGCATGAGCAATTTCCCAACTGTACAATTTAAGGAGATTGGTATATAACGATTTATTGGGGTATTGGTTTATTGTTTATTGGTCTATTGGTTATTGGTCTATAATGGTTTATCTGGCCATAAGAACAATTCATCCTGACCTTGGTGCAGGTGGATACATCCGTAGAGTCTCCGACAAAACGCAGTGCAGATACTTCATTCTGGAAACAACATCCAGACTAGGATCGCAGCCCTGGGCAAATAGGCGAGAAGACAAAGAGAGAAGAAGTAAATCAGGGTGAATTTAAGCAACCAAAGGTTCCTCAGTGGCTATCTGCGAGAGGAATTTGCCTGACGTTTGCCATTTTGTTATTGTGTTTCACAAATACAGTTAACGCGAAATGAGAACCCTCCTCACAACGGACAGCAATTACCATAGTCAAGTATTGAAGGGGTCAAAAGCTCTGTATTTGGTGAGCTTTAATAGCACATCTGTGCAAGAAATCCGCACTGACACCCCAAAAGGAGATGAATGATGGAGTGAACCTTCCAACTAATATAGGTTTGAAACACGTCCATATATACACAATCATCGAATTAAAGTGCAAAATGAATAAGAACCAAACAAGCGAAATATGCACCAGGCACGTACTATGAACTTCATCGGACACGTTCCGCCCTTTAACGCCCCTTTCCAGTTTTTTTAAGAAATGCGTGCTCTTTCTATAAAACGTGTACTGGTTATGTGCTCTGGCACAAGCTACCCTACCATGCTATCTTCGTTCCCTTCATCAGAACAGCTTCATCTGCGCGTCTTCCGAACATAAAATAATATCCAAGCACTTGTCTCTAGGCAAAATGACGTGCATCAAAGCCCAGGAGAATAGACATGCTTGTACATTTATGTTCACAGAGCCATGCTTCAAGACAGCGGGCGGTGTTTTTCATTTATCATTCACTCCCTTTGTGTCATTTCTAAGTTGATTACCCCCCCCCCCTCCTGCTCCTCCAGAATAAATGTACCCGGGAAATTCAACTGAGGAGAAGGGTCTTGTTCGTTTACAAAAGAAAAAGAAAAGAAATATAAAAGAAGAGTTAGAGATCTACGCTGTTATAAATTTAGCATTCTGAAAAGGCAAATCGTTGAAACAATCTGAGACATGACTGAAAGTACATGACTCAATGCTACCATAATGCGGAAGGCAGCGCCTCCATCTGTAAAACCAGTCTGTCCAAATGTGTTTTTCATCATAAATATCTCTCGCGGTCTGGATATTCTTGTGTTTTCGACCCTTTCTCCCAATTGATCCGCAGCTCACTCTACTTCGCCATTTCACCTACTGTCGAATGCTTAGATCCTCTGGTCACCCACCAAATTGCGCCATCTAGCCGGGCCTTGAATCTGCGCCTTCATCTTTGGGTTGTCTGTGCGTGCAACTATGAATTCCCCGTGCTCTGTTCTGCGTGTGACTGGAGGGACACACAAACGCCGGCAGCTGATCTTATCTCTGTTCTTCCTGTCTGAGACAACGCAGTTTTACGCTATGAGACTTCCCTTAAGGCAGCGGAACTACATCACACCACGAAAATACGCTATGAAAAGGCACATCTGAAGGACGCGCCTGCTTCTGTTTTGCCTTCGGACCTGATAATTTCCATTTCGCCACTACAGAAGGCTAATTCAGTGCGACTTCAATCATTCTTATCGCCACACTTACGCACAGATCTGTCTCGAAATCTGACTTACCTTTTACCGACTGTGACATGTGAGAAGAGGGCGTTAGCTACTATCGCTCCACCAACGAAAACTTAATTTCGATGAAACGCACTTTTGTTCAGACGCCGCTGTTTGCCTTTACGCTAGTGGTAACGTGGGCGCAATGCTGTATAAATCAGAGTTGTAATGGGAAACACACTCTAGGTGCACCCAAGCAGTGGCTTTCCATAAATGAATGGCAATAATCTTGCACAGACATGCGGATCTTACGTGTGTTTCAATGCATTCATTAACTTCTTTTCGCAGTTTGTTCTGCACATCCGGGTTTAGCGCCAGGAGATATGCGGTGTACGCCAATACCGCTGACGTGGTGTCCAGGCCGGCGAGAAAGAACTGCACGCATTGAGCCATAGCTTCCGTTTCTGTCAAACCTAGAGGAGAAAATGGGATTTTAGTGTCGCTTTACCACTGCTGAGAAAAAAAAAATTTTTTTCGACCTCGGAACATACGTCCCAATTTAAAACTCAATCATATGGATAGTGCGAAGCTAGAATAAATGTTTCACGTAAGCCGTAATGAATAAGTAAAACCATCAAGTGCTCGGCATTTTCAACAAATTTGACAGTCTGGTGTCAGGCACTGTCCAAGGATTTGTGTTCGATGGCCTTAACCACTATAAAAACTGAAGCCGCCACTGCTTTAACTTGGATATTTCACCGATCACTGGAACTAACGTACTCACTTTGATGATGGTTTAGGGTGTGACACTGTTACTACTGGAATTTCGTGGCATATATGTGGGAACTTGTGCGAATCGAAGCTTTTTCTGATTTGTTAACCCGAATGTTACGCAAATGTAAGGCTTAAGGTTCTAGTCCAATGTTAATGCAAACGCAACACGACACAGAAGTAACACATCGAGGCAAGTGCTTCAATGTAGATTTCACGTACTTCAGATAAGGCACAAATACTCCTTAAATTTATTAAATACAACGCAAGTGTCTGTCGATAGTTCGCACTGCACATATCACCACCACATCACAAAGCCAAGTTTTTTTTTTCACGCTAGTTGTAATCAGAAATGTCAGCGTTCGTAATCACCCATGCGAGTTCAACCAGCAAAATTTTCCCGATTCCACGAGCGTCGTGTCATATATAGAAGTGATCCACAGAAGGACCTGGTGCATTGTATGTTCTCTGGTATCTTCTCGATGGCGCTGTTTACTTGGCACAACAGTGAGAAGCGGCAAATGCGTCGTGAAATATGAGACCTGAAGAGAAGCGTTTAGCTTGCCTGTTTTCACAATCAACATTTATTGCCCTCTCGATGTAAACCACATGGTCAGTCGCTCGACCTGTGCCCCATCTGTAATGACAGACTAGGTAACAGCTAGCGAGACGTACAAGGAAAGCACATCCCATGAAAGTCGGTAATTACAGGTTTTCTAGCTTTCGTCAATCAACGCTAATGCCTACAACGAACACCAATGGCGTTTTGCCATGTCTGCTCTCGTAACCAGGGGTCGCTGCCTCAGATGCGTGCTTAACAAAGCGCAGCGCGAGGAACAATGCTCACTCAGTGTCGATAGCTCCCGCGTATGGTTGTTCCACTTCCTCTTTAGAGTCTCACATGCGCTCGCGTTCTGCATCACCATTCGCAAGATAACGAGGACATTCTTGTTCCGGTCTATGCTGTGCTTTCGCGTCCTTTTTGTTCACACGCTCAAAACACCGTTCGCTCTGTTTTGCTGTTGACATGTTTTCACGTAAGGCAACTGACCTATACAGCCAGGTAATCAATTCAGTCACTGACTTCTTTACTTCTCTGTTTCCAGGAACGTCTCAAGGAACGAACATGAACATCGCCTTGTTAAATTTACGCATTTGATTGTATCAAGCAGCAAGAAACGCAAAGCCACAACTGCAGGCATGACAGCCCTGATGCACGTTCGTGGTCCACTAACTAATGAATATGGGCAAGATTTCTGGGTGTTGGCTTAGTGAGTACTGTGGTAGTCGTTATAGGGAAATGGTGTTATGTCTTCCCTATAAAACAGCACCAGTCGGTACCCACAAAGTCGAGGCCAGCGGCAAAATAGCTGCGCTATAGTAACTTCTTCACGAGGACTCCATATGCAACAATTACTTCAGTGATGTTTAGATGGCATTGGAGCCGAAATACAATAATTTCATCAACACTCGGGGGTATTAACGGGTGACTTCTTACTCCAGAAAACGACGCCGTCTTCAGATAGTTCACGGGAGAGAAAAACTCAGAATGATAAGTAAGAAGTAACAATAGGTCTTGATTCCACTACATTCGCCATAGAAACAGGTTGCTGATCAATGGCAATGCGTAAAGAATATCCTCGTTTCATAAAATGCAAAAAAAAATATTTCCGCGAAGGTATTTCTCACTCACGTCTCGCTCCAAACAAAACGTTGCACTTGGAGTCAGACCCTAAGTTGAATACTTCTGAATTATGTTCCGGTGCACCTTCGCCGGCATCGCTCAAGGTTCCTTCTTGCGCGTCTATCATAAGCTGAAGAAAGTCTTCATGGCGCTGCAAAATATTAAATAAGGGCATGTGAACGTTCAATTCACAAACAGGGTACTTTCAAACCGCGTGCCACAACTCATGAGTGCACAAAAAGAAAACGCACCACTACCACCTAGTCAAGGCATATGCTTCGGAAGAGTGCGGGTCCGTGACCTGTCGAGCACATGATTTTTTTTAGAACTTAGGTGCAACTAAAAGAAAGTGACAACCGGAGAAAAACGCCTCAAATAATGCAGAGTGCTAAAATTCCAGTGACGTCAAGCAGAGCAGTTTAAGAAATTTTCTCGTGCTAGCAAACTTGGGCACGAAGAACTTCGGACATCTGATCAGTTTGAATAAAAATAAAGCGCATCGTTGACATTATGATTCGATTTCGCTTCATGGTAGCGCCAAAAGGGTTTAGCTGTGTTCAGTAATGTATTTGAAGATTTAGCATATCCTTTACAGGCACTAAAGATTCATAAGGAACCTCGTTTTTTTTTATTGTGCCTGACCAAAATGACAGCAACCGAGATATACAATTTTTATTAACACACATTCGAAGCAAACACTTAACGAATAATAGTTACCTACCTTTATTGCACAGTGTACTTATTTTATATGAAGGGTCAATTTCTTATGAGCGGATGTGGCAAATTTCACCCTCATTAATAAATAATTTGATAGTTCACTGATACACAACTTGTTTCCTCGATGGTTTTCTTGGCAGCTGGTTTACGGCTTGACCTCTTCGTTTTCGCTTTCATCACATAAAATATTTTCAAGCATTTTCTGCTATTAAGGTGACTGCAGCCATTTTCGCCCAACATTGTCTATTCGCGTTTGTTACAAAAAATGGATCTTTGAGGATGTGTTGGCTGTCCAAACACCATCCCTTCAACCTTATTTTCTTGCAATTTCCGAAAGTGCGCTTATACTTGTTATCAGAACGCCCTTGCTGCACCTTCGCGTTACTTCAGGATGCTAAACGAATAAAGGTGCAAACTGCAATTCAGTCTGTGGAATTTAAGCCTTCTCTGGCACTTTTGCTTTTCAAGCATCTAAACAGGCGTAGAAGTTCTTTTTCCGAGCATTTTGTTTCAAGTCATCGTTAGAGCACCTCACACAGTCACAGTAGTATCACAGTATTATGAAGGCCATTGTGCGGCATTCATGATATTCTTTCATAGACTGCCTAATAATTTTTATTGAAACAATTGAGTGACATGCATTGTCAACAGCATGAATTCCAACAAGGCGCATGCAACAACATGCATTCCAACAAAACAGTCTTTCATGTGAGTGTGTCCACAAAAACACGTCTTTCTATGGGTGTGAAAAAAAATAAAAAAGCACGTATTAAGATCAGAAACGAGAAGGAAGGGGGTTAACCGAGGGGCCCGATTTTTATTAGTCACATCACCATAAATTAATCACGATAAATTAATGGAAATGAAATTAGATGAAAAGACAACTTGCCGCAGATGCGGAACGATCCTACAACCTTTGCATTTCGCGTTCTATGCTCTACCAATTGGGCTACCGCGGCGCCGTTTCCCCATCCACTTTCTTTGGTATTTATGTTTCCTAGAAGAACCGTGGCAGTGCTAGCAGGGTGAAGGTTGTGGGATCGTTCCCCACCTGCCCCGTGTTATCGTTTCTTTATTTCTTTCATTAAGAACAAGTAATTTCTCCCATGTTGTCTTTTGTGTCAGGGTTTGTTGGCTGTAAAGGTCACGTTTCTTTACTGTGGTGTGGTGACAGTATGCACGCTTAGCAACTTTACAAGAAGTATAACTCAGCAGGAACAAGCATTTCTTAAGCATGGTCCACATAAATACCTCATTTTCTCGCTTCTTGATAACGGCAAGTGTGAAGTTCTTGAGATACTCAAAGGCTCTGGGGTCAAACACCTTCATTCGAAGTGCATTCATCAGTCCAGGAAACAACACTAAAAAAACATATATTCTCCCTTGACGAATTTTCGAAAAAGGCATTTTCACAAAAGCTGCAAGTCATGCACTAACATCATCTTCGTCAGTAATACACGAGTATAACATAAAACTGCCGCCATTCAGCCTACTGTAAATCGCCGCACCGAGATGCATTCTTGGAAACAACAGCTTGAAACAGCGCAACAGAGGACACAGCGAAAGAACCACACGAACACAGACATTACTCCTCGTTAAGACGAAGTTTTCTTGTCAGCTGTGGACACACGCAAGTATGGGCCGGCTGAAAATAAATCTCAGCACCAAAGCTCCTCTGCTCCAAATATGCAACTGCAACAGTTGGCATAACTTGAGCAAAAGTTCGCGAAGCCAGCTTTGTTTGGAGTGCCCATGCTGCACCTAATTTCGCGGAGTCTCCTACAGTTACCACATAAGGAGCCTTGGCAGCACCAACAAATTTTCGTGTATTTCCAGTGGTTGCAGACGCATCACAACACAAGACTAAAAAGTTCAGATGTTTGCGAAATTTTCTACAATATGGCCAATACACTGAACGCAAGCTCGAATAAACGTTACAAAAGAAACGATAACGCTTTATTCAGGCATTCTACATAAAACTGCACCGACTACTCAAGCTCGTTTTGTGCGTTTCTTCTGCATCCGTACATACATAGTATCTGTTCTATTAATCAAGTTCATTTTTATCGCTCCATTTTTTTTTACTTATCCGCAAACACACAATGCGCACTGCGAACACTAACACGTGCGAATTATCAATTCCTTTGACGTTGTGACTAGCGCTAACAAGACTAACTTGAAAAAAAATGGGACAGGACAGAGCGCTAGACTTCAACTGACAAGCTTTATTCAGAAAGAAACCTACAAAAAACCACCCTAGCTATAAATGCGCAGACGGACGCGTAAACGAATGTGCTACGTAGGAGAAAACCAAATGCGCAACGAAGCTGATAGGCGCCCGCAGCAAACTATTACAAAGCATTAATCAGGCTCTTCTCAAGCTACAACACCTCTTTATCAGTGAGTGCCAGGGATGGAGCACTTACACATTCACCAACATCTTTTGAAATGAAATACGCCTCAAATCTTTCCCTATCTAACTGCCTGGCTAACCGTCGGAGCACTTGCGTGTTTGGAAACAGTGGAAGTCTTTACGTGTACATGTACAGCAGTGCTCAGCGAAGTGGCCAGCGCCTACCATAGCGTTTACGGTATTCCGGTGCTCCCTAAGCCGCTCCCTAAGCCGCACCTGACTGTTTGTCCAATATAGCACTTTCCGCAGGGAAGTCGAATTTTGTACACCACACCCACACTACAGTCAACCAAGCGGGTGACATGGTACTTAGTGCGTGTACCTTGACTCCCAACATTTTTATACCAGCCTGCACATTCTTGCGAGCTTGAGTGGCGCTGAAAAAGCAACAACCACACTGCACATGTTCGTCCCATTCTTTAGGTGGAGGGCACACCCCGTGTACGTATGCCACGGCCACAGGACACCCCCTGGGGCGTGTATTATTGCACCGAGCGGTTGCCGGGCAAGCTTTTATCTCTTTAATGGGGCTCTCAGGGACTGACACCAAGGTGTCAACGGGATACCCGGCCCTACGTAAACGGCTCGCTTGTGGCTGAACGCGCAGGAAACCTGGTGCACATGAGCTTTAACCAGAGCAGCTTCCGCGCAGTTAATAGCTATACTTCTTTGCACTAACTTAGAGTGGGCCTACGAGTAGCCAAGCAAGGGCTTCTTGCTCCTAGGAGAGTATATACAACAAATGGAACTATCAATTATTGTGATAAAAATATCTAGGAATTGTAGGCGACCATCTACTGGCAACTCGTGTGTAAACTTAATACCTACTTTTCAGAACACCCAGAACGTTTTTAACAGCATAGCAGCTCCCCTAAGGCTTCACACCCTTCATAACAAGAAAGTCATCGACATACCTAAAAATGTTAACTACAAAAGTACTCTCAAGTAATGTTGAAATACGATTGTCAGAACAGATTATAACAAATCACTTTAAAAAGGCGCTATGCGCTATCCGATGCAGATGCCATCTTTTTGGAGAAAGGTGTCCTCGTCAAAAACAACAAGGGCATAAGGGAGACAAAACCCTAGCATCTCAACAAAATTGTCAACAGAAAGGCCAGTGGTATTTTAAAAGTCAACGGGACCAGACTCTTCAATATGTTCCCTGACATAAAATAAAAGCCAGCCTGGGGGAGGGAGTAAAAAAGCTCTTCCACATCAACAGAGAAGGCAACCAACGATTCCCCGGTATTTTCATGTGTCAAAAGGTAGTTAACGAGTTAACTTGAGTTATGCTACACGAACGGGTCATTGACATGCAACCTATCAAGGTGTTTCTGAAGAAATGTTGACATTTCTCATTGTCAAGACTCTATTTCATTTACAATTGCTCTTGGAGGGACGTCTACCTTATGCGCCTTAGACGAAAAAACATTGTCAATAACGCACATCCCAGGGGGTGCCCTGTGGCCTTGCCATACGTACACGGGTTGTCCCACCGCTTAAGAAAGGTGGTGAACAAGTGCGGTGAGGGTGTTGTTTTTTCAGCGCCACTCAAGCTCGCAAGAATGCGCAGGCTGGTAATCAACGCCGGGAGTACATGCACTAAAGACCATGTCACCCGCTTTGTTGATTGCCATGTGTGGGTGGTGTACGAAATTCCACTCCCCTGCGGAAAGTGCGATATTGGACCAACAGGCACGTGCCTGGATGACCGGCTTAGGGAGCATCAGAATGCTGTAAGCACTCTGGCAGGCGCTGGCCACTTGGCTGACCACTGCCGTAGATGTACACGCAAACGCTCCCCGTGTTTTCATAACACGCAAGTGCTCAGACGGTTCGCTAGGCGTTTAGATAGGGAAATATTTGAGGCGTATTGCATTCCAAAAGCTGTTAACGGATGTGTGGTTCTCCATCACTGGTACTCACTGATAAAGAGGTGTACCTTGCGAAGAACCTGAACAATGCTTTGTAATGGCTTGCAGTGGGCGCCTGTTGGCTTCGTTGCGAATGTAGTGTTCTCCTACGTGGCACATTCGTTTATGCGTCCGTCTGCGCATTTATTTGAGCATACGGTGGTTTTTTGCATCTTTTCTCTGGACAAAGCTTGTCAGTGGAAGTCTAGCGCTCTGTCCTGTCCCACCTTCTTTTCCGTTAGTCTTGTTGATGCTAGTAACTATGTCACAGCAAATGCGTCAACACCAACTCGCCCAACGTTCTGCAGAATATCAAGTCCCATGCAGTAACATCATTATTATGCCTGCAGGCACAACTTGTCCGCAGTAAACATACTTAGCACCAGTAGGCGTAGGTTCAGGCCTCCCGAGATCACCGTTCTGACACATGTGACGAACTCGTTCGTTTTATCTGAGTGCGAATCCACTTCTGTGCCGAATGCGCAACGAGATATCACATCCATAGTGTAGTGTCCGTAAAACCTGTGAACCACGAAAAAATAGTTACCACACCAGAGAACTTCATTTTCTGCAGCAGGGGAAGGCGGTATTTTATGACCAAAACAGAGCAATAAAGTTTGCTTAATAACGTTATAGAACTATAACACGTTGCACGCAGGTACAAATCCACCTACAAAAGTAAGTTCTGGCTACATCATTATACTCGAAGCCCGCAGGTTATTACCGCAGAAACTGTGTCTACCACCAATTTTCTTTTGGTGTTTTGTACAGTTACGCACCGCATGCTTCGTAGAATCTACAAGAAGCACACATCAGAATAAAAAGGGAAATTATCGAATCTGATATAAGCCTGCAAAGAGAGAATCGTCTTGCCAGTTCGAAGCATTGAACTTTGGTCGGGAAAAAAATGTCACAGGCGTTAGCCAATGGTTGCTTCAGACCAATTATTTGCTTTCACTTCTAATTTGCCCTTTTTCTCTGAAGCACGCACCTGTTGATGCAACTGAATGTCGTGATACCCGCACCACCACGTCCTTCCTTTTTATTGTATACCGAGAGCGCCTATGGGCATTACAGTGGGAGCTTTAAGGACCCAAGAAATTAGAGCAGGTAAACATGACATAGGGTTTACATACATAACTACTCAGAGTGCACTGATTTATTAGAAGCATACCCAGAGCGCACACAGAGCGCAGCCGCTCCAGATATGCAAATTGATCAACTCTCAGCATTCCGAGGAGTTAGAAGACTTAATAGTGCTTGTTCTTCTGCAGCCCAAACCCACTCCATTCTTACTTCCTGTTCAATGGGAAAACAGCAGACTGATAACGCGTGCTAGCATTCTTAAGCTTATTCTCCATAGTTGTCGCCCTCTGCTTCTAGTTCTTAGCGCCCGTTCCTGGTCTGAGTGTCGGCCTCCCTTGGGCGTAACCGCGCGAACGCACTTATGCCATGGCTCGCGCGTTCGTCGTCTTCTTCCGCAGCTGGTTCCGATGCCGCTCATCATGCCAGCGTTGCCATACTGTCCCCCTGTGAGTCGGCGTTATGATGATTTCGGTCACAAATCCTTTGCCTCAATATATCGCAAGATGAAAGCACATATACAGCTGTGCTAAAATTTCTCATTAAGAAGTATTAGTAATCACCGGACACTTTTCACAAAAAACGACATCCCCACCTATCCGCGCCATTTCACCCATTCCCTCTCTATATAAACGCTCTCCATGAGAGCAGTTGTAGCTTTGACGAAGACATTTTTCGTCGTCGAAACGTTGGCTACAGCCTGAGACATCCCTTGTTCTACGAGAACTGTTGCGCGGTGCAAGTCCACATGTTCCTGTGAACCTCTCTGAATAAAAACTAGGTTTTTAATACTATTGATAGAAAATGTGTCGGTGGTATAGTTAAGCAACGTGGTGTCAAAAACGAATTGGATAAACTTCGATTGGTAGGTAGAAAACAAGTGCCTACTGCTTCATCTCCACGTCCGTTTGGGTATGTGCAGCTGTCGTCAGATGAATCGCTGTTTTCTTCGCGCACTCTTGAATCAAGTCAGCCATCTGAAAATAATAGAATAACTTACGTACCATGAACTAGAAAGCACTGTGCCTGCGCCCTACTTCGAGTTTAAGCAGAAGTCCTACTTGAAATTTGAACAGAAAGACTCAGAGCGGCGATCTTACAGAAGTACCCTGTTTTTATCCCTCTAAGTGGAGTCTTTCGTGTTAGGAACAACTTGATTTGAATCAGTTCATTCATGTCGTATATACTTGAACCTGCGCGAAGGGATGTGGACAGGATAAAGAAGAAAACCACTACAGGACGATAGCTATCCGTAAACGCTCATCTTGTCGTTGTTCTTTTCGTTTTCGTGTCCTTTTCCTTCCACGCGGATTCAAATTATATTCAAGGCTTCCGCTAGGCACAGCTGTTTGGTAAAACTGCCTCCAATACCTCACGCTCACTCTTCGCTCATACTCTTCACTTTAAAATGTGGTCACTGCAGTAATAATGCTTTACACTGAGTTCTTATAACTGCAATGATGAATAATTGAACAAGATAGAATGTGCTTTGTCAGATATTTTGATGGAAAATACTGTGCCTACACGGCAGCCCGGAAGCACGGGAAAGAAACGTCCATCCTTGATGGACGCATACTTTCACATGAATGTAGGGCAAAAAAAACTGTTATATGTGGCCACCAGTCACAAAAAGAAGAAAAAGCTGCAGATTTTTGCGCGCTATAAATTTTAATCAGCTAGAAAAACCACAGGGCAGCTTCACACTTCACAAAAGCCGAAACTTAACCTCCAAAACAAATGGCTTCGAGCATAATAGACTAACCATATATTCAACAAGTGCCAACTATTGCTAATTTACTGTCGACAGAACGGCAAGATGGCATCAGAAGGTAAGGCAAGAGGCGCTAACCTTGCGCAGTTTTCCCGTTGTGAAGGCGGGACTGACACTTGGCCGAATTCTTCGCCATGTTTCCAACGGGGTTACGCCAACCGTGTTATCCAGCAGAGGCTCAAAAAACTGAAACGGCTGAAAGTGTTGCGCGTGTCTCAGATAAGCGCTGATTTTGATGCATATTGAACTCACCTATTATCAAAATAAATGACCGAGAACAATCAGTCTGTTGAAATAACCTCTCTGCATGCGCATGTAAGCATGGCGGCATGGTTTGTTCTATGATGCTAACTGTGGTAGCTGTAACGGCATTTCTTTGGTAGGGACGTTTCCGCTAGCATTGGAGTTCTCCACAGCAGTAATTCAGCAGACGATCAAACTAGCTGAAAGTATGGTCATTCGTAGCAATTACTGTAAGTACTTAATTGCATAAACATCGGGATGTGACTGCTAAATTGTGCTTTCAGTATTGGCTATCAATGGGTAACTTGGCCTTGTGCGGGGCATTTATGAAGCTACCAGCATCTATAAACCTAATGTTTGCTGCCTGTCGGAAAACATGCAAGGCTGGAGCTCTCGTGGCCAGCTGTCACTAACGTTCTCTAGCGTTCGCGAAGAAGAGGCCCAGTAGCGAGGTCTTCCGGGGACTCCAAAAGAGCCAACACTTTGTACTAAAATCTGGGATGGCGTTAAGGGTCACGCCAGCCTGATCATCATGTCACATTTATGGCATCACTGCATCGATTTGAGGTTAGTCAGAATTATCGGCGACGTTATCTCGAGCTACACGTTACCAACATAGTTGCTAGGGCAGGTCCCATTGTCGCAACATTGGCTCCTTCGGCATTCGACCATGGTTACTGGCTTCGAGCCTCCATCTTCGTGTGAATTTCTTTAATGTTTTCGTTCCATTTATGCTGCATATCGCCTGATGTCTGCGCCTTCTCTTAAAGGACTACAAAAATAATATCAAGCCGAGCTGTATTTCAAGATCGCATTTCTAAAATAAAGGTTAGTCTTAAGTTTAGCGGATGCTTCATCCGACAGCAAAATCAAAAGAGAGACTCAAGCACGGGGATGAGGCGACATTGAAGTTCCAGCACCTCTTTCCCCTGATTTTGTGGCATTGATAATGTATGCTCAAGATTAAGTTGTTGTTTTTTTCAACGAAATGTGACTGCATGGTATATTGCGCAAGCAAAACACCTAATTTGGACATATCTATAAGTTGTTCTTAACAAAAAACTTCTCAAACGCGAAACGTTTCGAAAATGTGACCACCGACGTGCATCGATGCTGTAGAGGCTCGAAATGCACGACACTAAAATTCAACTTGTATATTATTCTACAATAACGGACATGTTCTGGCTTATGAAATAAGAACAAACATGCTTTCTATAGGCAATTTTTCATGATAAACTTATGCAACTCTGCTACATTTCCCAGTTCACGCTCCCTTTCCTAAGCCCCGGCCTGTGCCCGACTTATTCACCGCTCATCGTAGCCCCCCCCCCCCCCACTGGTATTTGTTCTTCTCACCACTCTGCCTTTTCTTTATTCGCTATTGTGCTGATAATTATGCAAGAGTGACTCGCGTACCAAGGCCGTAATTAAATTAAAACATTCTAACGCGATGTTAAACAGCTGTTTAGTCGTCTTTTCAGAGCGTGGTAAAGCAGCGATAACGGCAGCGAATGACAAAAGATAACGTGACTGGTGCACGTCGCTGGAAGGCTATTACGTTCTGCAGCCTGCAGTGTATAACCGTGTCATAATCTTACGCAAAACCGCGTGATGGCTTTGCTGGCATTTCACAATTAACTCTCTGGAGTTGCATATTTTTTTTCCCGACTGTTTGATTGCATATGCGATTTGAGGCAGAGATAGAGGAACAGAACGTTAGCTGCGGTATGAACGTTCCTGCGTACCGATTGATATGATAGGCACTCCCTCAACAGTACGTCCTCGCGGAATAAATTTCAGCCTCACCATCCTGTCTGGTAAACTCGGAAAATCTTTCACAAGCACCAACTTGATCAAATCCGGTTCTGCCACCATGAGAATCGGTTCACCACCTTCAAAAAATCTGCACAGAGTGCAAATGTATAAAAGCTTTAAAACAGTAAAAGAAAAGCACTTCGTTCCTTTTATGCATTACATTTTCCCACACGAAACTTCCAGCAATAATCTAGCCTCGCATGCACGCACGCACCCAAAGAGTCTGCCCATCTTCTTATACCGCTCCTGGTCCACAATGTGGGGAGGCTGAAATAAACACCAGAAAAGTGAAACTGGTTTTCAATATGTGCACACTGCTCAACATAGGAAAGTACATAGAGGTTACAACAAGAGATATGAAGTCCACAACAAAGTCACCGGCTTGCGCGGCACACGCATCACCGTCACAGCGTACGCAGGAGGAGTGGCTCCATAGGAGCTCCATTTTCTGCAGCATGCACTAGAGGGTCTTCGCGGTGAAGTATCTTTACGTCGTTTCCTCGAAAACGATCTGAACTGCCCGCCCGGCGTCGACGGCCAGCTACGGTTTGTGCTGCTCTCTCCACAGCGGTCTGCTGAGCTCAACGTTTCCTGGTTCCAGCCGCGCGCGTAGTTTTGAGCTTCGATTTTTCAGCAGTGGTTCGTACAGCGGATACACATGCTGCCGCGCTAGCGCGTAAGGTGTTGTGTGAGGAGAAAGGGCATTGCAGTGAAGCCGCGTCACCCTCGCTCTCGCTCTTGGAAGCCTGTGTTCGCCCGTTCTTAGTCCTTGCAAGCTCTCGCCTGCGTTCTAACTGCGCCTCGGTATGGCCAAACCAAAAGTTAGTTTGTGCTTAAGCTTCGCTTTTATGAATGGAAAGCGATAGAGTTCAAAGAATGGCCGCCACCGTCTGGAAGACGTTGAAGTCACGAGCGTTAGGTGTTTGGCTTATTAGAATTCATGTGGGTGAGAATAAAGAGAGGTACACCAATGGAAATGCTCTATCTTTCTTCAAACACACTCTGGTAGTGAACGCATCGGCGTAAGGAGCGCATCTGAGCGTAGCTCCCGAGAAAGGCGGCTCTTTATATACGTCTGCACGCACGCCGCCTGGCGGAGCGATCCACGCCTAGCGCCATCTATCGGAGAAATTGCGCTCACGTGATTAGTTCGACAAACCGTGTTTTTACGATAGATCTTGTCAAGACTAATCGTTTGATACTGGTCCCAATTGTAGACGTCTACCCCTTGTCGAGTTAGAAACCCCTCAAGATACATACTAAATAGGAATTTGCTTCGTTTGGGGGTCAAGGTGGGCCTTTAATGCGGCTTTATGTGCGATCTGTCTACGTTTCAATTAGTAATTCAATCTATACAACGTTTATGTGTTATTTAATCGTGGCTTTAGTTATGTACCACCACCCATAGGGTTTATTTACCTACCAAATTCGGTACACAACTGTCCTCGGATGGGGACTACTTGTTGTGGGAGTATATATAGCGGAATGAAAGTACACAGGGTGTTTCAGCGAACATTTCCAAAAATCTTTAAAAGTTGCCTGTCGCAGATATCACAATTTTAATTCCTGAGCTGGTCTATTCGAAGCGGCGGACAATATTTGCACAAGAAATTGAGATCCATAATCGACTAATTAATAAAAATTCACTTTCTTCCCAGTCTTTAGCTAATTACATTATGGCCCATGTTGCAATTTACAAATTATAGTCGTGGAGTTTGCGAGCCGGATCCACTTGGAACTAATTTTCAAGATGACACCAGTTTCGAGGTATAAATGCCCGAACTTTGGGAAGAAATTCATTGGCATTCCAGTTAATTTGTTAATAAAACCTCGTTTCATGCGCTAAAGCACACAAATACGGCTATTCCTCCTTGCGGACGAAAAGTTACAACAGAAACCATCTGACGAGTAATGTATACATTCATGCGATCACCGTTGAAGGAATGTAGTGATACACCGTATTGCCACTGCAAAAACGTCTCACGTTTTGGGTATGTATTCAACTGCGCTCCTCTCTCGCACTATCAGTATAGTGATGATGTTTATTGACATACCCTTTTAAACGGGGCAGGTCAAAATAGTCACCCAGGCTGCTTTATTTAGTGATGTTTTGCTACATTTGGGGCTATATAGCCTTCCGCCTATATGACATCGATCCTAAATTTCGTGTTTAAGACGTCTATCACTGTAGTGTACCCTTTCCCACACTTGCGAAGGCTCCAATTTAATCTATCTCATCCCTGCTTTTTTCCCCACCAATACTCGAATCGTGTTTTACTTATCTGCACTCCTGGCTGGTAAACTCTTCATTCTACTTTGAGTCCCAGCGTTTCTGAAATGTGAAAATCCTTACGCGTTTCACTGGGTGAACATTTTGGCATTCCATTTCGATGCGCCGACTCGTTTACGACTGTTTCTTTTTTATTTTGCACCATACACATGCCTCAACCTGTGGTGCATGTACACACCGGTAGGTTTTTTGTCTTCGGGCAGCCAGCTCGCGCCTCAAACAGCAAGGCACTCCACTTGGCGTTATCATAGAAATTTTCCCTCCTGATTTCTTTCTTCGCGTTTTTGTAAATCTCCGTGGTCTTCTTTATTTTTTTCATTCTGTCCACTCAATTTATCATCTCTGTTTCTCTCTCATTGTTTATTACTCCTGGTTGTTTATATACACTTTCAGTTACCATGTACTTGGTTGCCCAATTTTCTGCCCTCTTCCTTCATTGCGTGTTTACACTTTTAAGGTACAACTGTTTGTGTACTTTAACCAACCGTATCATTTTGCACATGTTCCTTTGTACTTCTTCAAAACTAATCCCGCTCTGCGCTTCTTCGACTGCAAAAGACGTCGCCCGTATCTCCTTGCACTACCCCATTTGTGGTTTCACCATGGACTCCTTAAGCCAGGTGACCCAAAGTCCTCTGGTTGATCTCAAACGCCGACAGGATTTAGAATTTAAAGCACAGAATTGTATTTGCGAACGTTAGCGCAGCCCGAATCATAGTTTTCTAAATTCCTCTAACAATCTCTTATTCATTGTAGCCCCAAGGCGCTCTATATTTCATTGTTGTGCATTCCGCTTCCCTTCTATATTTAGCTTACTTTAGTGGGCGCTTGAGCAGGTGCTTCCTTCTTTTATGTATACACCCAGATATCCATGTTACTTGACTTGACATTCCTCCGAACGAGCCTCCCCATCTATCGGCGCATGCCGCGAAGCGTGTGCGTGGTGAGTTGTCTACACGTTGTCTACACGTTGTGTACAGACAAGGTTGTATAAATGTGTATTCAGGCAAGATTGCCTGAATATATATGACATTACTTCAAAGCTTCCCTGCACTGGAGAAATTTTAAAGGATTTTGTGTGTCCAAATTGAAGAATGGCGCATACCAGGCAACCCAAGTTGACATCAAATCGGTTGATCGAAGTGCGGCGCATACTCGGCGACGCATACCCCGTCACCGGAGTTGGCGCCAAAGAAATTTGTTCAAAGTGGCTACTACCTAGCGGCACGTACTCAATGATCGAAGTTCATCTAACGGTTCCTTTCGAACACGGATCCCTCACCACAGCAGTTCCTGTGCTCTATATCCATTAAAGCATTGGATACCCAGTGACCTAAGTCGAAACAAACTAACCGAAACAAACATTATAACTCTAAAGAGCTTGAAATATTCCGAGAACGATAAGCGCATTAAAACTGTCCGTCTGAACAATGGTCGAGTGAGTGACAGAAGATAATCCTTTTCATGCCAGTAGCATCTTGAGGGTACTTAAATCACTTTGGGGGGGGCTCTTTGAATATCTGTCTATGTCTCTAACCATTTTCCCTAAGTATTTGATATGTGGCAGTAGGTATGCACTTTTATGGCAAGTTAGGAGACAATGTATGGGCCGCTCTAAATCTCTTTGAGGCCAACTTGGGTAGCAGAGCAATGTGCCGCTGCGTATGTGGTGCGCTTCAATGACAATCAGTCAACCCGTTGCGCGTCAACTTGCTTCACTGGGCATGCACGAGTGCTTACGTGTCGCTCTTCAATAAACCACGTTCGTTCCAATTTGGGTCCCTGGGTATGCAGAACTGGGCGTATGCCAGTAGGTATGTGCCGCAAGGTATGTGCCCCTCTTCAATGAACTTCTTTTGCACCGACCTCGGTCACTAGGTCAGGTTAATTTGTTGTGTGCAGTTTTTCAACGATCCTCTCTGATGCAAACTTGGGTCACTGGATATGATCCACTTGGTATGGGGTGCTCTCAGATAACCAAAACATTATTCAAGTTTCCCTGCTGCTGGGCGGGCTTAATTATGCATTATATACATAGATAATTTTGTTTGAGTACATATTCATTCATGCCGGCCACCCATGCTCGTTGAGCAACGACTGACTCAAAAGTGCTTTCCGTGTGGGTTTCTCGGCAGACTTTGTCTTTTAAGCGGTGAAAATTTTCTGAAGACGAAAACGCAGTAATGCTTATTATGACAAATGCATCGAGAATTGAGAGCCAGTTGCACTACTTTGGGTTGTCTGTCCATGATCGCCCATTATCGCACAGCAACGTTATTATTCTACGGCGAAGGGTCTTGGGCAGTCAAAGTTAACGTAGCACTGCTGCCTCCGTAACCAACTCAATTATTCGCTGCTGTAAAAATAAAACAACAGCCATCAGCTTGCTCTGTTTGCATTTCCTTCTCATTGACGGTGCCTAACGAAACGTATTCAGAGGAGAATGCTCAGGTCACAAGGTCATCGCAAAGGACCCCAATAATTTATGCCATTTTCTGTCTACGCTAGCGCTCGCCCCTGTCTTCTTAATGTGTACCGAATGTGTTGTAAAACGTAAACTTCATTGCAACGTATTCCCACGTGCAAGTATTTACGCGCGGGTTAGTATTGCCATCTACTTACCTTGAGAAGCAAACGTTTGACCGCTGCAAACACAGAGAGAGGTTCATGCTTAACATTCTGTTCCTTCCAATAGTTTCTTTTTCGCACCGAATATCTGCAAATACAACCAGTAAATATCAAATGAACAACCCAGATGACTCGGGCAATTAGCACAAAAAAGCGCATTTATTCCCTTAATGTTATGCGTTCTACACAGGTTGTCTCAGTTCTCATGCATCGGGTTTTCAAAAAAAGATTCAGAGCATTTCCACTATGTGAAAATGGAAGACCAGCGAAGCTGTTTAGCGCACAACACAAAGGTGACCTAGAATATTGAACAAAGTTTCGAACACCACTATTGTCCTAATCTGTGGTCATCTTGGCTATTAAAGTGCGTACACACATTCACGTATCACCTCTGCTATTAAATGTGTCCGTCACGTAAGACAATGAATGGCTCATACGTACCCCCTTAAGCGGAAGCTTTAGCTCGGGTGCTCCTATCTAAATACATGTAAAAGCAGAATTCGTTTTTCTCGGCAACCACTGCACCAAATTTGACGAGGTTTGTTGCATTTAAAAGAAAAACTTACGATCTAGTGACTGCTGGTTTCAGATTTTTGATTTAGGTCGTCAATTTTTTATTAAAAATTGGCAAAAATTGAAAATTTTCAGAAAACGAAACTTTCAAGTTTACAACTCTGTAACTCAGCAACGAAAATTGATAATACAATTCCGTGAACTGCATCTAATAGTACATCTAAAGCGGACAAAATTGATAGGTTACACATGAATGTCAAAAAATATTGTAAAATTGAAATGTAGGTTTTGCAGAACCCTTGTAAATAACGTAACAAATTCACGTAAGATGTAAAATGACGTATCGAATTTATCCGCTTTCAATGATCTGATGGATCTCGTTTACAGAACCGCAATATCTGCTCTTGATGCAGAGTTATGAATTTGTAAACCTCATGCTTCTATTTTTTTCAAACTTCCGAATTTTCGAAAATCTTTTTAACAAAATTCAGGACCTAAATAGAAATTCCGCGACCAACAGTCACTAGAATTTCACTTTCCCTTTCAAGTGCAACAAATTTCATTAAAATCGGTCCAGGGGTTATCTCAGAAAAAATTGGAGGACGCTTAAGCTTCGCCTTCAAGAGTGGAACGCGACAGCGTTCCCGTCGACCCGCCAAGGGGTGTAAGACAATGGGCTACGGCGCAGCGACTACGCGCCCCGCATCGGACGCGGTGAGCGTCGAGCAACACAGCGTTCGGCGCGACAACGAAATGTGCGCCTGAGCAAGCGACGCACGCCTGAGCCTTACAAACAGCTCGTTTCTAAGGCAACACCGCGTTCACTAGAGGCGCTTTTGTACCGCTTTGAAGCATCGAACTCGTTGCTCAGTGGTAACGTCTCCGTCTCACACTCCGGAGACCCTGGTTGATTCCCACCCAGCCCATCTTGGAAGTTGCTTTTTATTTATGAAGTGCCTGCCATGATTTATCGCTCACGGCCAACGCCGCGGACGCCGACGCCGACACCGACACCGACGCCGACGACACCGGCTTTTCAGCGACACGAGCTCCTTAACGCTATCGCGTTAAAACACAAGATAGAACCGGACCTTCTCGAGGAGCGATGGCTAAGCGCTCTGACTAGCTCAGAACTACACGACCAATTATGGGCTATCCAGCGGGCCCGGGCAGCGGTGGAAAGGCTATGCCTCACCGCACACAATGCCCGGGTGGCCTGAGCCCGGGCTGGCAACCTCGCAGGTCCTTTTTCCATTAAAGTTTTTTCCGTCCGTCCGTCCGTTTTTGCGTTTTTACATGTGTTTGAATAGGCCGCGTCGGAGTTGGGCCCGAGCTAAAGCTTCTTCTTAAGCAATAGCTGAACCCTGCGTTAACGCGGATTCCCCATTACAACAGAAGTGCAGCGAAATTCTACGCTGGAATGATGAGCGGCATTGGAGTCAGCCTGGAAGACGACGACGCTCGAGCCCTTGCTGATGATGATAGTTTTTTGCACAACGGAGCCAGCTGTTGAAGAAGACGAAACCGCGAGCAGTGGCACTAGCGCGTTGTGCGGTTGGAGCCGAGGCTTTCTAACAGTCGTTGTTAAAAAAATTTGTACAAACATTTTTTCGAAATCAACTTGCCCTTGTGCCTCGGCCCTCTTGGTGTCCCAGGTGTGACAAGGGTAGTTCAAGGGTGCGTTACAGGTCCCCGAGCCGACAGAAATATGTGCCATTGAGGTTGGGCCCTTTCTACACTATCGCCAGGATCGACATAATCTTTTGTTTTTGTCAACATCTCAGACACAATTTTTTCCAGATCCTAGCATAGCCACCTTTGCTGTAAAAGGACGAGCCATTCTACGCGAAAATAACTAAATTCATATTGTTCACAGTACAGTAGAGTAGCAGCTGTTCCCTGTGGCTACGAAGGTTCCATTCCATTCCAGGTGTCGGTAGAATGAAAGGTTCCAAGCGACGTTTAAACGAGTGAGAAAAAGGTTTATATTCAAAAGTACAATGTTGAATTTTAGAAACACGGCTCCAATTCTCGCAGTACACTACATGTTAGAGTCCTTTCATGTCCGAGCCTTTCTCTAGCAACAGTTCATATCCACATTTAATGGCGCTTATTTCCCTCTTTCACTCATCAAGTTAATTCACTGGCCAATCACAAACGCTCAACCCTTCACGTTCTATCCCGGCCCCAACGTCCCACCGTTTCGCAGTACTCCCACTTTTTTTCCGAACCCCTACTTGCCTCTAACTTCCCACTTGTTTCCAACGTCCCACCGTTTTGTCGACCCTCTTGTCTCCAACGTTGCAGAATACGAGGCAAACACGTGACAAACGGTGAACCCGCCGTTTGAGTTCTTTCCCCGAGAGTCCTTGACAATTACCGTGTCACCAATTAGTGACCTTTTCATGATGGTCAATCTGTCAGAATTCGGAGACTCTCCTACACTGTATTCGGAGGGTGGTGTTGTCTTGAATTCAGCTGTCATTTCAGGGCGTTAGAAAAGCCGAATATCTGGAACATGACTGCTTGTTTGTAAGACTCAGGTGACTCTGGTTAAGTTGCTTTGAGTGAACGACGAGGCATGAAACAGCACCGGTGACAGCTGCATATCTGCCGGTAAAGCATCCTTCGCTCCTAGCGATCGCAAGGCACAACAGCGCAAATAACTTTTTTTATACCATTCGATCTATTTAGCATTTTCTAACAAATCGCTTTCAATTCGTTGCAGTAAACGAACACTGTTCTCCATTAGCACGCGTCAAATCAGTAGGTCCACAAAGATTGGTGCTGGGGCCGAATTTATTCCTAATTTACATTAATAATATAGGTAATTTCATGACTTCTTCGGCAAAGGTATTTGTGGATGATTGCGGGATATAACGACACGTAACCAACACTCAGGATTCTTGTCCCTTGCAGTGCAATTTGCACAGGTTAAGTAAATGGTATCAGAACTTGCGATTTGGAAGAAACCGTAAACAAGAGCCGGAAAGCTAAACCCATTAACGTATAACATGGAATAACACACGTGGAATAACAAGCAAGTAGAATTTATATCCAACAATAAAGTATTTATAGTTATAGTCGGTGCTGCGTTACACCTGACCCCTCAACAGCGGCTAACCGGTCGTGGCAGCTGTAATATACTGTACACTTACCGCGCAGTTTGGGTGCTTCAAACTTAAACATGAATTTCATATAGGAAGGATTAACGTTTGCGTGATCAAAAGGCAGAAATGGCGAGTTGGTATGGAAGCATGGCTAAATTCACAGCGTGCACTACTGGGACACAAGCTAAGGTACAAGAAAAGACAGGACATGGGACCGTGTCCTGTCATTTCTTGTTCCATAGCTTGTGTCTCAGTAGTTCGCGTTCTGAATTTAGCTCACGTTTGCGCGTATTTCAAGAACCTGGTTCTTGATCCGTTTATTTCAAGGCTTGTAATGGCGCGGCCTGTTGCAACGAAAACGTAACAATGAGCAAGAATTCGACTTACTACTGCATGCCCTGTCATTAGCATGCAAACGAAGTGCGGAGAGTACTTAGTTTACTCACAGGTATAGAAGAACGCACAATGTGACGGCGAACAACAGCCACCCGGGTACACCCAGTAGAGACATGTCCTTACAACTCAGCACAAACGCTATTGAAGCTCCGTCAGAGCGTACCCGTCAAGTGACTCAAAAGTACGAAAGTCTGCGTGAAACACAAAACGTATAGGTGATGTTGGAACTCTCGGGAACGCTGATCAAGCCAACTGATGAGTTCTCGGCGGCTGGGCACCACGAAACCAAAAGCGTTCGCTTCCCACTGCTTAGCACATAGTGACCCCAGTGAGCGGGCTGGGCCGACTGTGGCAATAACCCCGTTAGCCTGCCATCGCATTCTGAAGCGGATGTGACTGCCACGCCAGGATGCGTCCTTGGGCGCCTTTTGTGCCAATTGGGCCTGGCGGTCGCGCGAAGAACGATAGGAAAGGAACGAACTAAGAGAGAGCATTACGTCACGCAGACAGCCTGTGTAATCCTACTCTCTGTGAATCCATGACCCTCGGGCTTTCTCCCTCGGAATGTCTGCATAACACGCGACCCTACTTGGCGGTCTCCTTAGGACAAACGGACGCTTTTCTGCGCAACCTCTAAAATTAGGTGCGGCCCGCAGTTGCTCGTAGCACGCTGAAAAATTGCGGTGACGACGTCATAAGAGTGTATAGTTTCAAGAAAACTTGTATTCCGAAAATTAGAGAACCACATTTATTATTTTCGAATTCTTACGTTTTATGTGGTCCATAGCGCAGGGTAAGTACGACCTTTAACCTTTTTGGCATTTTTGGGAAAAAGCTCACCTGAAAATTGTTTATTTCTTTTTTTTTTGTCGTCACCATATGTCACGTATCTTGTATGTTTGTTGTGTTAGCAAAAATTATCTCTGTAAACTATATTGCAGGCAGCTCTTGGAAAGAGATTTTGTGAACAGCAGTTTTCCTAGATGTCTCGTTCGGTCATGAAGTGCATACATATAAAGATCAATTCAAATACTGGAGAACATGCTGCTTCATATTATAGTAAGGAGGGATAATTCAAGGACCCCTGGCGCAAAGGTGGTCTTCTTTTTCTTTTGAACGTAACGCTGGCTTGGCGGAAATCGCTTAAAATCGTCTTCTAGGTTTTTCAGATTTAGTTCTGCCAATTGCCCTTGTCGGTGCTCGTGAAATATTTGCCCTAATTGCTTGATTTACGAGCCCAACCCAGTACCCTCCTAATGCTAGGTTTTAGCAGCTTACGTTTAATACTCGTCGCAACCGGGCCGACTGTAGAACAACGAGCGACACGCCGATTTGTTTCAATTGCTCTCGCATTGGGCAAGCCTAACGACACTGCTGCCGCATTTGGTCATCGTTACCGTGGTGGCAATTTTGGAACTATTCAGCATTGTAATTCATTAACGTTAAAGTATGAAGTAATTGGTTCTGTATAATTCAAAGTATAACAGAGCAACCCTTCTTGAACAAGGACGAAGCCTAGTACGAAGCCTTTTATACTATGAATCGCCCGGAACAACGCTACCGCCATATTGCTTTCTAATTTCAGGCTTTGCACGGTGACGGCCGAACTACTACCTCTAGGGACAGCCAATCACCCTAGGCCCTACGCCTTCGGTCTCGTTCGCCGCAAACTCATCTCTCTTCCTCACCGTCGTTCATTACTCCAAAAATCGAGCCGATGCATCTTCCGGATTTGAATCTGTATCGTCGATCCAATGACGATATCCTTTGTTAAAGCTCTACCTACCAGCAGAAGCCTTTTAAACACTACGGTCGATGGCGTCCCAGTTAAGTCTCTAATCGACACCGCAACTTAGCTGCGTCTAAAGAACGCTGTTCTTCGTCAAATATTGTGAAGAAAGACCGGATTGTGGGCAAATGCCTATTTCTTACTGCTACTCAGGGCCACACCCTCTTGGTTCATGAGCACGAATCATGGGTTAAGAAGCGGTTTAGCACTGACTTTATAGTGCCTATAAAGGCCTGTTAAGGTCTCTTGTACCTATAAAACTCTATTTCGGTCCTTTATAGTAATGTATCTCTATTCGTTTTATTTTGAGAGCTAGGAAAAGCATTATCGGGGTGGTCGCTTTGTTTCAAAAACACCTTCTTCTTTCCACAAGACCTAGCAGCATTGACAGATGATGTTAATTGAAAACGCACCACAGGCCCTTTTCACGAAGTAGTTTCCTCTAGAGGAACGAAATGGCGCTTTTCGCCTCTGCCTCAGACGTTCCCGCTGCCTCAGTCGATGGCACACGAATGCGAAACCGTTACCGCTTCTACCCTGCTGCCGTGCAATTAGCAGCCGGCAATGCGTCTGAGTGATCGCTAAATCACTGCTTTGCATTCATGCCGCGAATGTGGCACGGTAGTGAGACGGAATCTGCAGTAGTTGGTTGCGAAAAATTTCGGCGGAACACATCTCACGATGATTGTAAGCGGCAATGCGTTAGCACTAAATCAATATAGCCTCACAATCAATTGCCACCGTCGAAACGACACGTATGCATGAGGCATGTACTGCAGCGGGACTCCTTATTTGCGCGTCCCTGAAAGCTCGGCGGCATCTAGCGCCGCCACCGAAGTGAAGCATTGCATGTATTCTACAGTTGCGAGTGAGATATGCGACTTTTATTTGGTAACATTATGACGTTTACAATGGAGTGCCAGTGCTGGGTTTTCAAAGGAGCTCCGTGCAAACTCAGATGTGAGTGCGACGCATCACCATTCCGGAAGCATGGCGGCTCAGTGTTCCCGATATTATAATGGTGTCTGCATCTATTCCGCATGCACTGTGTCCGATCGTTGTAGACTCCCCTCATCACACACGCACACACGCACGCACGCACGCACGCACGCACACACACACATACGCACACACACGTATAACTTAGATCTGCATCAGACTTAGATCATAGAACTTCAGATGACGGACAGCTCTCGCCCGCTCGAAGAACGTGTTTTACCGAAACTCATATCGCTACAATTACAGCCATCATTTGACAAAAAGGACGCTGCGAGAAGCCGCCCCGACGAGTTAGAGCTTCGACAGCCATTTTGTGAAACTTAGGAGTCACGCAAGCAGTGCTTGTCAGCACGTGCGCGTTCTCCAGTGAGGGACGAGAGCGAATCAGTTTGCTCGTGCTACCGACTCATCCAAACGTTAATGCGTCCAAGGGCAGGTTATTTGTTCACGGTCGTCAGAACCCTGGAAAATTTTCTCTCCTTGCATTATATTTCCCAACGTTCTTTGTATGGTGTTGGATATGGCGCAGCTCCGCTGCCGTAGCCCGCAGGCCTCAGTGCTGGCTAGCAGTGTCCAGTCACGGGGCGCGCCCCACCGCTCGCGCTTTCCTCGACGTCTTCCTTTCTAGCACTATCCTTGGTGTCGCGGAACCCGGCAGCAGTCCTCGCAGTACCAAACAGCGGCCAAGTCATCTCGATTTCTGATCTAATGTTTCACCACCCCTTTTTTTTTCTGAATGTCTCAATGGCCTCGAATGCCAGTAAACCAAGTGAATTATGCGTCTAAGCCTTCGGCCTACATGCGATTGCTTTCTGCTGACTAGGCCTGCACACCTCTAACAGTTCCATTTTTTTTTCAATACTAATAATTGTGCTTCTATCATGTCTTTCCAGAATGCTCACCGGGTGACAGAGGTCATATCTATGGGCAATGTGGGTGTGCTTCAGGCGCGCAAGCGTGTATTTACCTCTATCGAGCTTATCATCAGAACCAAAAAGACAAGATCCAATTGTCATGAGCCGTGAAATTCTGCAAGCTCTATGGTTCTCAAAATATGTTTCTCTTGTTTGCTTTCTTAAACTATGCTGACGCATGCCCTAGCAAACGCACTGACAATTATTCGGTTAAACCAGGTTTTTCTTCGTTGCCGTTATGATAACGAGTCATTGGCCTTATCCGCCCTCATATGTTGAATGCGCGGTTAAGTTCGTGTTTAAGGAATTATTGCCTTATGTTGCGATGACAGCCATTTTGACAGTCTATGAGCACATCAACGTTAAGGCCGAAACGTGCCAACACAAAATCTCTTACTTATAGTGTTAAACCCAGACCCTGAGCTCTTACTAATGCGCGACGAATGCCCGTACTAATGTCAGCAGTGCATGTTTCAGCTCATGTTTATTATCTGCTCCCTTCTTGCCACATTTACCTAAGTCATTCGGATTTCCAGCTGAGGCGATATAAAAATGTTACGGGAGCGAAACCTTTTCTTTTATTATCGATAGATGTAGAAACATGTGTTGCGCCTAAAAAAACTGTTTTCTTTTTTTTTTTGCTGGTGGCTATCCTTTGTTCCTCTTGGAAAAGAAGAAGATACTTGAGAAAATGATTGGAAGCCATATTTCTTTCGAAGGAAATCATTAAGGAATTCATGAAGAGTACCTATGACTGATTATAGCTGGCACTTCGTTATGAATACAACGAAGCTTTCTTTTTTTTTTTTTGCCAGGAGCACTGGACGACCGAAACATGACGAGGCATGACATGACACCTCGAGACATTCTCTTGTGTAGCTGCTGCACAAGGCTATTTCCAATACACGTAGGTCAACGGTGGCCAAGATGGCGACCCTGTAGCAGTCAGTAGCACGTCATCTCCCTCCTCTTCAGTGCAGTCAAACTATGGCGGCTGTTCCGTATCACCACCCCCGGTAGTAAAGGCACCGTCCGGGTGCTCAAGCTGCACATCCATAGTGAAAAATGTGTGTTAGGGCTTTATTCTCTCTACGTGAAAGATGTCACTTGCTGCTGACAACAACGGTGATGGTTCGGCGAGGATGATTTCTTACGTGACATCGGTCAGTTGTCGCACCACACGGTATGGACCAGTGTAACGCGACAGCAGCTTTTCCGAAAGGCCTACACGGCATTTGGGTGGCCAGAGAAGGACCAGTAAACCCAGAGAAAGGTGCACGTCGCCATGTTGGCAATGGTAGAGGCGTCTCTGGTGCTACTGTGGGGCCTCCAGACGGGTGCAGACGAGCTACCGCACGTTGTTGGCGCGTACGATCCCGTCGCGTGCGTATTTAGTGACACAAGGCGTATTCAATAGCAACGCGGGTTCTCGGCCGTATAGAAGATAGAATGGTGAATAGCGGGCAGGTGTCGAGACGCTATGAATTATACAAGAACTTCACATATGGTAACTGAAGATCCCAGTCACGGTGGTCATCCGTGACGTATACTTCTAAAGCATGTCGGTGATGGTGCGGTTTAGACGCCGCGTGAGGCTATTGTTCTGTGGGTGGTATGACGTGTTGAATTTGTGCTTTGTCGAGCAGAATCGCAGCATGTCATCTACGACTGCCGAGAGAAAGCTAAGGCCACGCAAAGTTAGTTATTTGCGCGGAGCACCATGCACTAATATGATGTCTTATAGTAGAAAGTCAAAGCCAGTAGCGCAACTTCTCAGGAGCGCTCTTGGGATGGCGCACAGCGTAGCATAATCGCTAGTGACGGCGATTCCTTTGTTTCCTGAGCCCGAGTGAGGAAATGGCCCTAGAAGGTACGTACCAACTCGGAAAACTAGAACTAGAAAAGAACGAAAAACTAGAAGCAATGGCGGACGATCAGCCGAGTAATTTTTTTGTATAGCAAATCATTAGGAAAGTAAACGGTGTTGTTCCTGCTGACTCACATGCAGCTGGCCGTAGGGATTTCAAGGTAGGGTGGCAGCGATGCTCGCTCTCGACGCTACTCAGGTCTGGAAGGTCGCTAGAGATGGAAACTAGGTAGTCATCGAAGTCTTCATCGTCATCTTCAGTGTGTGGCGAAGTGAGACGGGATAGGTAATCAGCATCCGTGTGGCACCATCCGCTCTTGTAGTTGACGGAAAAGCTGTACTCTTGAAGGCGCAAAGCCCAGCGGGCCAACCGGCCAGAAGGGTCACGCAGCCCAACGAGCCAACAGAGTGAATGATGGTCACTCACTATCGTGAATGCACAGCCGTTTAGACACGTACGGAACTTCTGAATGGGGAATACGAGTCCTGGACACTCGAGTTCAGTAGTGGTGTAGTTTTTCTCCGCTTTTGCAAGTGTCCGACTAGCATAGGCCACGACATGCTGATGACCAGTGCAGATCTGAAGAAGTACAGCGCCAATACCCACACCGCTGGCGTCAGCATGCAGCCCAGTTGACGCCTCCGCATCAAAATGCCGCAGAACCGGTCCAGAAGTCAACAAAAATTTCAGCTGTTTAAACGCCGATTCGCAATCAGCAGTGTTCGAGCGGGACGTCAGTCGGCTGGAGACATCCAGCTGAAAGCGCGGGGGGCTTCTGCCCGCACTGACAGACATCGCAAGCAGCAACGTAACGCCGCACGAAGCGGGCGAGTCCTGGCCATAACAATCAACGGCGTACACGTTCGTATCCGTGAGAGACACCCAAGTGTCCAGCCAAGGGAGCGTCGTAAACTTGGTAGAGGACAGTCGAACGCAGATGTGATGGGATGACGAGCGGAAGGTCGGGGCCATGGGAATCAAAATTACTATGGTATAATGTCCCCTCCTTAAGGACAAACAACCAAATTCAGGCGTCACCAGGCGTTGACTCCAGCCGGTGGATGAGTGCTCGTAATGAAGCACCGCGGCGTTGCTCCTTGCCGATTTGAAGAAAATCTGACACAGAGAAAACCGAAGCGGTGGCGTCCGCCTTTGCCCGTTCTTCCACGGGGTAGCGGGACAAATAATCCGCATTCTGGTGCAAGCGCCCCGTCTTATATACGTCGGAGAAGGTACGTTGTTGCCGGCGTAAAGCCCAGCGAGCGAGTAGTCCTGTGGGGTCCTTAGGCTGGGATAGCCAGGAGAGAGCGGGGTGATCAGTGATGACACAGAATGACCGTGCGTACATATATGGACGAAACTTCGCCGCTGCCAACACAAGAGGGAGGCTCTCGCGCTCTGTGATTGAATAATTGTGTTCGGACGCTAATAGGAGTCGGCTGGCATAGGCTATAACACGATCAAGTTCCACGCTGGCGTTGCACTAGCACTGCTCCTATGTTGTGACCACCGGCATAGGTTCGAGCTTCCGTTGAGACATATGGGTCAAAATGGGCCAGGATTGGAGGCATGGGAAGGGGAGTAGTGAGATGAGAAAAACATGCGGCATGATCAGGACCCCAGAAAGGGATTGTCTTTCTTCAAGAGGTCCAATGATCGCACTATCGTCTACAATGCACCGGAGATAGGAACACAGCCCTATGAAACTACGAACGTCCTTTGTAGACATCGGGACAAGAAGAAGAGGTATAACGACGCGAATTTCGTCCGTATCAGATCGCATGCCTCTTGCAACTACGAGCTGTCCGAGGATGGTGATTTGGCGGCGAGCGAAGTGACATTTAGAAGAGTTCAACTGGATAACGACCCGGAAGAACATGTCAACAATCGCTGAAAGACGATCGAGATGCGTGTCGAATGTGGGCGAGACAACGATGATGTCGTCCAGATAGCACGAACAGGTAGACCAGTTGAGCCTCTGAAGCAGAGAGTGCATGATTAGTTCGAAAATAGCTGGCGCGTTAAAGCGACCGGAAGCCATCACCTTGAACTGATAAAGACCGTCAGGGGTAACCAATGCAGTCTTCTCTCGGTGTATGTCGTGGACGGCAATTTGCCAATAGTCGTACCATAGGTCGATGTTCCGCGTACCCCGCGCCTCTACCAAACAATGTTACGTGTAGCTGATGCATAATTCACAATCTTGGCCAACGGTGACCAAGATTGCAACTCTATAGCGATCGGGAATACGTCGTTGTCCTTCTCCGCAGTGCAGCCACACTGTGGCGGCTGTTCCGTATCATCATTGAATTCGGACGACTGTGGTGTTGTGAAACCAAAACTTTGGTTTTATTCTGGCGCGCACACATTTAGAGATTAGATAAGTCCCTGTTCTTTCTTAAGTAACACTTCTCGGCAGGGATCATGCGCCAAGCCATGTTTCGCGTTATTTCGTTCGCGCTGATATTTCAAGCAGCAGCGCGGAGTCGGTCGGGGAAATCTACGCATGAAAAGCGGCAGTACACGCACAAAAAGCCACCGTGCGGGAACTCACTTTGCTCGCGCTATAGTCAGCGCTTAATGCACCTATGCAACAAGGCCCGGGTACCGAGCTTTCACTGGATATTAAAGAACCGTAAGGGCTCAAGTTGCGCACAGTTATCGCACTACAGTGTTTCTCGTAGCTTGGCTGTTGCTTTTGTAAGCCTACTACATCAAGCACTAAGTCATAAAATTAATAACGCACTCATTCGCTGAATAAAAATTGGTGCTGCAGTCATCCTTTAGAGGTGATTGGAGATTTTTATGCTAATAAGAATCCACTCGTATCTAATTTTTCATGGGTAATTGTTGATAATATGTGTTATGTATTAATTATTACGAACAACGGCACGTACCCAGTGGCACATGCTCAGTGCCCCAATATTTAGTGGCAGATGGGTCATTGAGGTGCAACACATACACTGTGGCACATACCTGGGGACCCACTTGGCCGTTAGAGAGGTTCATTGAACAGCACCAGATGCCAGAAGTTATGTACCCAGTAGCACAAGTTCGTCCGACGGTTGGTGGTGAATCTGGTTCCCCCGGTACAGCAGCCAAGTGGTCTGCCCATTTGACCATGGACTAACTTAAAAAGTGGTCACTGCAGTAATAATGCGCTACACTGAATTTTTATAACTGCAGTTGTGAATAAGTGAACAAGAGAGAATGTATTTGTCGAATATTTTGATCTATAATAGTAAGGTTGCACCGTAGCATGGCAGCACGAGAAATAAACGATCATCCTTAATGGACGCATTCGTTTACATGAATGTAGTGTAAAAAAACTCTTATACGGGCCAACAGTCGCAAAAAGAAAGAAAATGTGCAGATATTTTAGCCCGCTATAAATTTCCATCACCTATACGCGGCGCACTTCAGAAAAGCGAAACGTAACCTCCAAAACAAATGGCTGCGAGCACGATACACCAACCATATATTCAACAAGTGCCAACTATTGCACATTTAATGTCCACAGAACGGCAAGGTGGCATCAAAAGAGTAGGCAAGAGGTCCTAACCTTGCGCAGTTTTCCCGCTGCGAAGGCGGGGCTCACACTTCGCCGAATTCTTCACCATGTTTCCGACGGGGCTACAACAATCGTGCTATCCAGTAGAGGCTCAAAAAACTGAAATGGCTGAAAGTGATATGTACGTCTCAAATAACTGCTGATTTTACGCACATTGAACTCACCGATTGTGAAAATAAATAATCGAGACCAATCAGTTTGTTCAAATAACCTCTGCATGCGTACGTAAGTATGTCGGCATGGTTTGTTCTATGATGCTAACTGTTTGAAGGGCATTTCTTTGGTAGGAACGTTCCAGCTAGCATTGGAGTTCTCGAGAGCGGTAATTCAGCTGACGATCAAATCTGCTGAAGTTATGGTCATTCGTATGGACGACCGTAAGGACTTAACTGTATAAGCGTCGGGGTGTGAATTTGAAATTCCGCTTTTATTATTCGCTATCAATCGGTAACTGGGCCTTGTGTGTGGCACTCATGAAGCTACCGAATTCTATAAGCCTAACGTCTGCTACCTGTCAGAAAACATCCAAGGCCCGAGCTCTGGTGGCCAGCTGTCACTGGCGCTGCCAAAAGGTCTCTTATTCCTTGATGCTATACACGGTTCTGAATGACGCCCAACGTCTAACAATGGGCAACCTACTTACCAGCTCACTTAGACAGTACACATGAAGAAGCTGACAAAGGGCTACCTTTGTCCCGCTTGACGTGTCCACCCTTGTATATTGCTTACGTCCGAGCAACGACAATCATGCCATAACTTTACAAGACAACGGTGGCCAAGATATGTTTACGCAATTAGATTTTGCGAACGTACCATAAGAAGCGTAACTTGAGCATGTCTCCATCAACATAATAATGCTTAGCGGGTGTGGACGGGAAATGTTCTGCAGATTGAATTGCATCATCTATTTACCTATATATACGAATCAAGCACACTAATACCCAGAGCACCTTTGAGGCATTAGAGTGGGGTATGAGTAGAACATGGATAGAAATACGAAAAAATGCTGGTGAACTATGCTGGCACAAAAAATGTGCAGACAAAGCAGGCAAAGCTAAATAAGCAGAGCATATAAAGGTTACACATAAAATGCAAGACGATTTGAAACGACTCGCACCGAAGCTGACTTTCGCACTTCTTCTCCCCCCAAAAAAAATACTGAGATGCCCCTTTCCCTTTAACATAAAACGCATACCCCTGTTATGCCTGTTACGCCTGTTATGAAGTGCTTGGTGTCATGCTGACAAGCATAAATGGGAAAATGAACATGAGCTCTGGTGCGTATCTCTAGCGCCCATGAAGATGAGCCCCATTCGCGAGGTTGTCTGCAGCATCCAAAAGTATCAACACTTTGTACTAAAATCTGAGACGACATTAAGGGGCATGCCAGCCCCATGATCATGTGAGATTTACGACATCAACGCATTGATTTGGGGTTAGTCAGAACCTCCGGCGACGTTATCTCGGGCTGCACATCACCAACATGTTGATGTTGGTGATGTTCACCAGGGCAAGTCCCCTTGTCGCAATATTGGCCCCTTCGGCACTCCATGTTCGGCCACTGTTACTAACTACGAGCCTCCATCTTCCTGTGAACTTCTGTATTGTTCCGGTTCCCCTTACCTTGCATGTCACTTGGTGCCTGCGCCTTCTCCTAAAGGAATACCAAGATAATGTAGAGTCGAGCTACATTCCAAGATGACAATTCTAAAATAAAAGTCAGACTTACCCTGTACGGACGCTTCATCCGCCAGAAAAACCAAAGGAAGGACTCAAGAATGCGGCTACGACAACATTGAAGTTCCAACACCTCTTTCTCCTGATGTTCTGGGTTGTCATAATGTCTGCTAGAGTTTAAGTTGTTCCTTTTTTTCGATGAAACGCGACTGCATGGTATTTTGCACAAACAAAGCATCTAATTTGGAAATATTTTGAATTCTTCTTAAGAAAAGCATTCCTTAATCGCGAAACGTTTTGAAAATATGACCACCGAGTAATCGATGTTGCAGAGACTTGAAATGCAGAACACAAAAATTCCGTTTCCATATTATTACACAATAACTGACATGTTCTGTTCTAAGAAATAAAAGAAACGTGCTTTCCAAGTACAATTTGTCATGATCAACACATTTAGGTTTGCGATAATTGCCAGTTCGCGTTCCCTTTCCTAAGCCCCGATTTATGCCCGACTTATCCACCACGCATCATAGCTCTAGTATTTCTCCTTCTCACGCCTTCGCCTTTTTTATTCGCTAGGTACCTCTAATTATACAAGAGCGACTATTGTAGCAGTTAGCACTCGCTTACGAGGCCATGCTTAAATTAAGATACTTTCGCGCGATGTTAACTATCTATTTCGTCTCCTTAATCAGAGCGCGGTAAAGCAGCGATAAGGGCAGCGAATGACAAACGAATGCATGAGTGGTGTGCGTCGCTGGAAGACAATGGCGTCCAGTAGGCGGTGGTGTATCGCTGTAGCATAATTTTCTTATGTAGAACCGTGTGACGGCTTTTGCTGACATTTCACAAATAACTCTCTGGAGTCGCAATCTTTTTTCTGGACTGTCTGATTGCACATGTGATTTTTTACATAAATTACTGTTTACATGACAGGCACAGAATGGTAACTGTGGTATGAACGGTCCTGCGTACGGCTTGATGTGATAGGCACGCCTTCAACAGTGTGTGCTCGTGGAATGAATTATAGTCTCACCGCCCTGTCCGGTAAAGTCGGAAAATCTTTCACAAGAACCAACTTGATCAAATCCGGTTCAGCCATCATGAGAATTGGTTCGCCTCCTTCAAAAATCCTGTACAGAGTATAAATGTATAAACTTTCAAAATAATAAAAGAAAAACTCTTCTTCGTTCCATTTAAGTATCAAATTTTGCCACACGAAACTTCCAGCAGCAATCTAGCCTCGCATGCACGCACGCACCCAAAAAGTCTGCCCATCTTCTTATACCGCTCCACGTCCACAATGCGGGGAGGCTGAAATGAACACCGCAAAATAGAAACAGGCTTTCAATATGTGCACACTGCTCAACATAGGAAAGTTCACGGAGGATAAAAAAGATGCAAATACCACACTAAGGTCACAGCACGCACATCGCAGTACAGTCGCACGCATCGCAGTCACAGCGTAAGCTAGCGGAGCGGCTTCGTAAGGGCTCCATTATCGGCAGCACGCACTAGAGGGTCTTTGCGGTGAAGTCTCTTGGCGTCGTTTTCACAATAACTATCTGAACTGCCCGCCCGGCGAGCTGCGGCTTGTGCTGCTCTCTGCACAGCGGCCTGCTGAGTCCAACGTTGTCTGTTTGCAGCCACGCGCGTAACTCTACGATTCGATTCTTCAACAGTAGTTCGTACAGCGGGTACAGCTGCTGCCGCGCGAGCGCACAAGCTGTTGCATGAGGGGAGAGGGCATCGTCGTGATGGCACGTCACCCTCGCACTCGCTCTCGGGAGCCTGTGACCCTTCTCGTTTGTATCTTCGAGCGCACGTTGAACCAGACAAAGCCATACGCTATACATCGTTCCTTTTAGGCCACATATTGGCTATATTAAATTTTCTTTCTTTCCGCTTACAACTTAAATCTGAAACAGCTTGGAAGTTTCCATTCGCGCATTACCATTTCAAGAGTTTGTTCAGCAATTGCCTAATTACAGCACCTGTCGATTCATTCTTTTCTAGTGTCCTTTCGTCTGTATATACTGAAATCTGTACCCACTCCTGGTATAGGACCTTTAATCATATCACCTGCTGATTTGTTCTTTTCTACTCTCATTTCTTTTGTATGTACTAAAATCTGCACTCCCTCCTGGTATGTCTCGAAATAGAGACATTAGTATTTGTAAATATACAAAATAAATAAACATCGATTTTGCTTTACAATATCTATATCATCTTCTCTCATTACCTGCAAAGATACTCAAGTCCCCTAAACCAATTTCTAGCCTTATCTTGCAAATGATATTCACCAGGTCCCTAGCTTATAGCTCGTTCCTGGATGATTCGAAACTAAGCAGGGTTATACCAGTATTCTTGTCAGGAAATCGTTCGGATCCATCTGACTATCGCCCCATTTCATTAACTTCCATTGCTTGTAAGCTCAGGGAACACATTATATACTCCCAAGTCGTGAACCACGTTTAAAATTCGCCACGATGCCATATTGCGACAAATATACAAGCTAATAGACCCCTGCTGTAATGCCTGCAAAGGCGAAGCAGGTATCAAATAAATAAACAAAAAATAAAATCTCGGACTGCGAACGTACAACTACGTCCGAGACTTCCTCATGGGAAAAACCGTTCGCATGTGAGTGGGACCACTAGAGCCCGTTCAAATCAACAGCGGGAGCTCCGGCACCCCGCATGGCTCGGTGATCTCGCCGATGCTCTTCAACCTCGTCCTGCTGGGGTTACCCGACCGATTGCTTCAAATCGAAGGACTGCATCACACGCTATACGCGGATTATATTACGATCTGGACGATAACGGGCAGCGACGGAGCGATTGAGAAACGTTTACAACAGGCCATCCAATGCGTGGAAAACTACCTCGTTGGCACGGGACTCGCCTGCTCGGCCGAAAAATCCGAACTGCTGCTATATAGACCGGTCATAAAGGGGCGCCCACCTAAAGGCTGCACCGCCCCCCCCCCCTCCGGTAAAGGAAGAGATCCAATTAACGGCATCAAACGGCCTACCCATCCCAATGGTAGACAAGATCAGGGTACTAGGAATGATGATCGAACACAAGGGTGGCAATGGCAAAGCACTTCGCAAGATAACGGCAAAGGCCACCAGCACGATGCATCTCATTCGATGCATCACCAACAAACACGCGGGCATGCGCGAAGGCAGCGTAATACGACTCATACAAGCTTTCGTCATTTCTCAAATAAAGTACACGGCAGTGTTTCACAACTGGACGGTCGCGGAAAGAAACAAGCTCAACACATTCATACGCAAGGCGTACAAATGTGCGTTGGGACTTGCGCCTGGAGTTAGCACCACCAAGCTCTTAGAACTAGGCTTACACAATACGCTCGAAGAACTCGTGGAGGTGCAACAAGTGTCCCAACTGGAGAGCCTATCCAAGGCCCGCCCGGGCAGACACGTGCTTGAAAAGCTCGGCATCATCTACCACTCGCAGCACGGCATCAAAGCAGAAATCCCAAGAACCATACGCGAGCAACTATACGTACCCCCATTGCCTCGCAACATGCAGCCCCGACACTACACGGAGAGGCGTAAAGCCACGGCACAACACATGAACAAAAGTTACTCCAAAGACAAGGAGGCGGTCTTCACCGACGCAGCCTGTTATCGAGACAGGAAGAGTTTCATGGCGGCAGTTGCTAGCCACCGAGGCAACCACCTCACGATCGTCACCGTGAACACGGCACATGCCGAAGCGGCAGAGGAAGCAGCCGTAGCACTGGCCCTCGCACAAACTAAAGCTACATACGTTATCTGTGGCTCACAAACGGTAATTCGCAATTTTGCAAACGGGTGCATCTCGCAAGAGGCGCATCACATACTCCAGCGACATCCCATACACCAGGGAGAGGCCAATTTCGATAACCGAAGGCATTTACTATGGATCCCGGCACACAGTGGATTGAGCACCCCCAAAGAAGCGGCTCACCGCGTTGCTCGAGGCCTCACTCACCGAGCATCATCGGAGGAAGATCCCCCGCGGAGTACTGCAAACGTCTGGGCGTGGGAGGATCGCATGACCAGGTTCCACAACATCACGACACACTACCAGTTACAAAAACGCGTATGCCCATTCCCTCACGCTAGTTTAGACAGGGCGCAAGCAGTGCACTTCAGACAATTACAAACGGATTCTTACAGAAACCCCAGACTCATGCAAGTCATGTATCCAGACACGTACGCTACAAACAAATGCACATCGTGTGGCGAGGTTTCCACACTTAATCACATGTTATGGGAGTGTCGGGACTTAACAAACAAGTCGGGCACGGCCGACCCCTCCGTCTCTTCCACCGCCAGCTTCCGCTCGCGCTGGAAGACCGCACTGCTCAGCTCGAACCTGACAGCACAACCCTGGGCCGCCCAGCGAGCCGAGGAAGCCGCTTCGAGACAAGGTCTCGGAACTGCGTCCGCGGCCGATGCCCAGACCCACTAAAAGGAGGCCGGACTCGAATCTTGTTGATATGAAAACAAAATTTTGCGCTCTTTTTCTTTCCAAGGCAGTACGGTTACCGGCCTGGTCTTTCCATGCAGTAGTAGTATGTTTATTTGGCCATATTATATACAATATGCCCTCGAGGTGACGCTAAAGGAGGTAGACCAAGCATACCTCCTGACAAGGCCTACACCCCGATCACACATCAAACGTCTGGGCGTTTGATGTGTGATCTACTTGTGACGTGTGATGTGTGATCTACTTGTGATCTACGTGTGACGCTACTTTCTAAAATCACAACTGACCTTCATTTCAACTTGGAATAATTATCTCAAACTGATGTTATATCTTTAGATTTTTCAAAAGCCTTCGACCGCGTCCCACGCCGAAGTCTCCTGTTTAAACTTTCATATACCTCAACATTGATTCCATGACATTATCCTGGATTAACTGTTTCCTCACGAACCACTTTCAGTACACCGTCATCTGGGGTTGTCATTCAGCCGCTCTCGAAGTGATCTGAAGCGTGCCTCAAGGATCTGTCCTCAGGCCGCTGCTTTTCCTCATTTACATCAATGATCTCCCCTCTGGCACCTCATCATCCATTCATCTCTTCGCTGACAATTGTGTGTTATACCGTCGCATTTCCTTCCGCGGTGACCAGGAAACCCTACAAAAGGACTTACATATACTAATCGAAAACTGGTGTTCAGATTGGGTGATGGAGCTTAACATCACCAAGTGCAAGTTCATGCATATCTCACGTAATAGTTCCAACATTACCTATCCTTATACACTAGTCATCAACAATATCTAAGATTGAATCAAATAAGTACTTAGAAGTCCTAATCAGCAGCAAACTAACATGGGATAAGCACTTCACCCAACTAGCCGTTCACGCGTCATAAGCACTGGTTTTCAAGATCGCTTTCCCTGACTCCGTCATCGATTCGTAAACTAGCATACGAGACTTTCATACGTACCAAACTTCAGTACGCATCCGGAATTTGGTCCTCTCATCAGGCTTACTTAATGAATACCATACAATCCATCCACAATAGCGCAGCACGTTTTATTAGTTCATATCTGATTTTCTCCACAGCGTTAGTAATATTAAGTCAACTCTCGGCATCAGCCCACTAGTTCTCGCATGTAAACTCTCTCGCTTATGCCTAATCCACAAATTATACTACAAATTTCCTAACGTGCGCGATTAGCTTCTAGTTCCACCTGTCCGCACTTCATCACGTCTATTCAACTCCATGAGCATCCAACGTTTACATGGCTCAACTAATGCTTTTAACCAGTCTTTCTTGCCTGCCGCGATTCAGGATTGCTATCGGTTTCCAATGCTATTGTCATTGAGCGTGACCCTGTAAGATTTGAACAAAACCTGATGCGTTATCTTGATGTACAAATTGCTGCATTTTCATGTACGTTTCCTTATTACTTTCACTATAGTTGTATGTGTGTGTTTATTATTTGTTTCGTTCTATGTATAAATTGGTACATAATTATGTACGCTTCCTTTTTATTTTTACTACGTTTGTCTGTGTGCTGTTATATGATTCGATTACCTACTTGTTATATTTTGTGTACAGCATCCCGCCATGTTTATGTAATGCCAATAAATGATGATGATCATCATCTTCTTCATCATCTATCTTAAGGGGTCCCGCCTGCAGTTTTTACTTTGGGACTCCTTCTTGTATACAACTGTTTTTGTACTAATTTACTCATCAATAAAATTGAATTCAATTGAGTTAAACAGCTAGAAAATTCAGCAATAGACGACGGTGACCGGGGAAACAGGGTTGTTAGTGCGCATTTCTACAGCTGTATCTCGCTCTTTACACTTTTGAGCGCGCATATAATTAGTGTGTACAGCGCAAGATAGCTACATATTTATTCGTGAAAAAATGCTCATTTTGACAGCGTACCGGTTTCTCACGGCAGCGCTTGTGCCAGGTTACTGACACCCGAGGGAGACAGATTTTCATACAACTTTGTGGAACAACCCATTACTTCTTTTCCACTTGGCAAAAGCTTATGCAATATTTCTGGGAAATTAAGTAATGTGTCAGTGTAACAGTACGTGCAAGTCCAAAAGTATTTACTATTCCTGACGTCAAATTTACGTAACGCCGACGCAAGCATCGGGCGGTGTCCGGCTGCGTTGCCTGAACAGCCGAATCGAACGCTTTCTTCGTTCATAGGAGGCCAGTTCTGTTTGCTTTAAAAACAAATAACAAGCTTTATTACAGGCAAATAAACCCATGCTCTCCGGCAGGTGCGAGCAGCCAGTGCCTGAGCGATCGGTGGCAGCCATCTTTTATTCCTTTCGGAAAGAGGGAGCCTGCGGTTGTTCAGAATGAATTAATGAAACCACGTTTATTCCACATTAAAATCCGCCGAAGACGCTGCGGTGGAAAGCGAGGCGTATTATTGCAAAAGGGGAAGGGTAAGGCTCCCTCCGCTTTATTAACGAACGTCCTGGAGGCAGCTAAGTGGGGGCCGCAGAAAATTGAGTTTTGTTCGACATATAAATGCAGCTTTAACGCGTGCGCTTCACTTTCACGCGGTGGGTTTTTGCTGTTTTGTGACGTCGCATGACAAGCAGGTGAAGTGGGCGCAGCCCGAAAACTTTTGACCAATAGCCTAGGGCTAATGGCGAAATGGCGCCCAATCAAAAATAACTATTTTTTTTTGTTCGGTGAAATGATGCCTAATCAGTGGGCATACGTCATATCAGATGCTGTTGTGGTTTTCGTGACGTCTCGTGACAGACAGGCGAAGTGGGGGTGGTGCAAAAAAGTTTTTGACCAATCGCAGAGGGCTGATTGCAGAATTGGAGTAGAAAAGTTTTCGATAGCTGTACGTTATAGTGGTCATGGTTTGTCTTTCGCGTCGGATTACCTTATGGCACCTCGTCATGTACGGAATGCAGTTTTAACATGGATCAGCAGTGCTTACACGCCGCTTACTGCTTCGCTTGTGGTGGCACCGACTAAGCAAACTGCTGCGCTAAGCGGCGCAGAAAGGCAACGGCGTCGACAGGCGAATCTCGCTTTGGTGCGGCGGGAGCCACGCAGCGTGAAGCAGAACGCCTTCGCGCGTTCGGGGCGTACCCTGCGAACTCTGCTACTCGTATTCCTGAAGCTGAGCGCGTCGCAACTCTACTGGCTGCCGAAGACACTGCGTCGTCGGACCAATATACTCGTACCGCCACGAAAGCGGCTCGGCGGTTGGATGCCGCTCACCAACAAGACGCCGCACGCCAGGCGAACCGGCAACACGGTCGCTGGCCCACAAATCGTGCGCCTTTCGCTGCAGCGGACCGTGAGTTCTCGAAGCATACGTGCAACAGCTTCTGTGAAGACTCGTTTAGCTTTCGTGCTCTACCGATTCCTATGAACGAGAGATCAACCCTAATTATCTTTTTTTTATTTTTCAACACCCACATGCCTCATCCTGTGGCGCATATTTACGGTTGCACGCGGGACAACGACCAAAAGTTATTCTGAACCACGCATACCGAGCCACGTAGGTCCTCCATGTAGCGCAAAGAAGTTACTGAAGTGAGTGAATTTCTCAAAGTGAAATACGTCAGCAAAATCGTAAAGTACGACTTACACACAACCTACAGACATGGCAGAGTCGCATTGAAATTTGAATATACGAGAAAACACAATTTTAGCGCGCAGAAACTCAAACCACAAACCCATTTTCCAGTATTTCTACCATTCATAGACGGGCCACGTCGGTCAAGATTAGCGCGCACCGGCGCGCGCAAATCACGGAGGCCATGGTGCGGCGCGCCTGATTTCTTGCAACACCTCCAGGTGGCGCTCACCTAGGCCGCATCGCGACCCGGGCAAGATGCCGCGCTCCTACCAGAAAGCTCGTCTTCGTGCATAGCACTCGCCGCCAGCGTTTCCCGGTAGACAATACGGTTACATAAGCTGCAGTTGTCGGGAAGCGTGAGAAGCACTCTTCGCCTTCCACTTTTAAAGGCGAAGCTGAAGCGCCCTTCAAATTTTTTGGCCTTAGACAGCTAGCTCGGGCCTCAAACAGCAAGGCACTCCCCTTTGCGTTGTCGTACAAAATTTCCCTCCTGATTTCTTTCTTGTCGTTTTTGCAAATCTCCATGATGCGTTTTGTTTCCATTCTTTGCATCCAATTTACTGTCTCTGCTTCTCTCACTTTTTTTATGACTTCTGGTTGGCTATTTACACTTTCAATTACGATATACTTGGTTGCCAACTTTTCTGTCCTCTTCCTTCCGTGTCCACGCTTTTGAGCTACAACTATTTCTGCACTTTATCCGATGATTTCTTTTCATCCATGTTCCTTAGTCGTTCTTCCAAACTAATCTTGCACTGCGCTTCTCCTACTTGAAAAAAAAAGCCATACCAATGGCACCTTGTGCTCCATGATTTGTGGCTTTTCCCCGTGCTTCTTAAGCCAGGCGTCCCACAGGCCTCTGGTTAATCTCCAACCCCGACATTTCTTATTTATAGCACAGAATTGTGTTTGCAAATGCTACTGCAAGCCCATATTACACTTTTCTAAAATCAACGCAGAATACCCTGTTTATCGCAGCCCCAAAGTGTTGTATGTTTCATTGGGCGCTATAACGTAAAACTATTCCAAACTTTTCTATTCAATTCTGCTATCAGCCCTCCACGATTGGTCAAAAACTTTATTCGACCACCCCCACTTCACCTGTCTGTCACGCGACGTCACGAAAAACGCGATAGCTCCCCATCTGATATGATGTGTACACACTGATTATGCATGATTTGACCGAACAAAATAAATATAGTTATTTCTGATTCGACGCCTTCTCGCCATTAGTCCCCGGCTATTGGTCAAAAGTTTTCGGACTGCACCCATTTCACCTGCCTGTCACGCGACGTCACAAAACCGCACAAACTCACCGCGTCGAAGTGACGTGTACGTGATAAAGATGCATTAATATGCCGAACAAAACTGAATTTTCTTCGGAATAGCCGCAGGCTGCCCCGTTCTGAAAGGAATAAAATATAGCTGCCGCCGATCGCCGACACGCTGGCTACTCGCACCTGCCGGAGAGCACAAGTGTATTTGCGTATAATAAAGCTTCCTTCGTGGGGGTGTAAAGTTTTCGAGCACTTTCGGCACGTTTGCCACCTCATTCTGCAAACCCTTCTTTGCTGTGGGTCAGTTTCAGCGTCACTATTAAGCTTCCGTAGCACGCCGCCGCGATTTTCGACCAGCCACCACAAGCTAAGTAAGGGAAAGCCGACAAATCGCAGACGCCGGCACCATCCTCTTCATCCGGTTATCGATTTTCAGTGCACAGGCTCTGCCCCAGCGGATCCCTCTCCACTTGAGCGTTCTCCTCGCCTCTTGTCAGCCAATTAGATACGACAAGCCGCTGAGTGTAGGCAATGTTATTCGTTTTTCAAGCAAACAAAAGTGACCTCCTATGAACGAGGAGAGTGTTTGATTGGTCTGTACAGACAACCCTGTGGGTGACCGCCCGGTGCTTGCGTCGGTGGTTACGCAAATTTGACGTCAGGAGATTGGAATAGAAACATATGGGAATAGATTTACGTTATAGGGCCCATTGTTGCTGCATTCCGCTTCTCTTTCATAATGTGGCCCAAGGATTAGTAAGACAGGGAAGTCTATTTACGAGGTACATACAAAGAACAGGCAGAGCAGGCAAGTACCTAATGTCATCGTCTTCGGCCCAAGCTCGTATCCTGCTTCTTCCAACTTGCTTTTAGCTTTGTAACAATATTTAGCTTATTTTCGTGCACGCATGAGTAGGTCTTTGCTTCGTTTATGTATAGACCCAGATATAGATATGGCTTGACTTGACATTCCTCCGAACACGATTCACCACCTAGCGGCGCACGCCGCGAAGCCTGTGTGTGGTGGGTGTCTGAATATGTATTCAGACAAGGTTGTCTAAATATATCTTCAGGCAAGATATTTATGGCGTGGGCTCAATTCTGCCCTGTACTGAAGAAATTTTATAGGATTTTGTTTGTCATCGACGAACAGCGCATATCCGGCGACACATGCCCAGTAACCGAAGTTAGCGTGAATGAAATTTATTGAAGAGGGACTCATACTTAGCGTCACGTACTCAGTGATCGAAGTTGGACTAACGGTTCCTCTCGAACACGGCTTCCTCAGCACAACAGTCTCTCTGTCCTATCCATTAAACCATAGACCACTCAGTGACCTAAGTTGGCGGGGAAGCGGTTAAAACACCGAAACAAACAATTATGCTGGAAAGCGTGTGAAATATTGTCACTGCCTAGTAGGAGATGGGAAAGCCGGTGTCGAGGACGTGTAAAAGCACTTTATCAGCACAGTCAACACGACGTCGTTGTCGTCTCTGTTTTTTTTTTGTTTTTTTTTTGCTCGCGCACTACTTCAGCGTCGTTTTCATCGCCTGGCACATACCCGCGGCGACCATAGAGGATGTGGCATTTGCCCCTCCTTTGAAGAGGAGGCATCGTCCCGATGCAACAACGTCCGAAGGCTGTGCACAGACGGAGCAAAGTTGAGGTCATGAGGAAAAGTGTGGCTTCATAGGAAGCACGTGCACAACCTCGAGCAGATGCCGCCGGCTTTTGGAGCAGTTATGGCTGGGGGGGAAAACTTCGTAATTCACATCGCTGATGCGGCGCAGAACTGTATACGGGCCGAAGTATCTTCGCAGGACCTTCTCAGACAGCCCCCGCCGACGAATCGGAGTCCAGACCCCCACCTGGTCACCGACGTTGTATATGACGGGTCTGTGCGGAATATTGTAGTTTCGGGCATCGTATTCCTGTTGTTCTTGAATTCGGAAACGTGCAAGCTGCCTGGCTTCCTCTGCGCATTGTGTAAACTCCTCGACACCAGTCTCGTCGTCACCGCACTCGTGTGGCAGCATTGCGTCCAACATTGTTGTCACTTCCCGGCCGTAAACGAGATTGAAAGGCGTCACGCGTGTTGTCTCTTGGCACGCCGTATTATACGCAAATGTAACGCATGGTAAAATCTCGTCCCAGTTCTTGTGGTTGACTTCGATGTACATGCCCATCATGTCTGCCAGAGTCTTATTCAAAGGTTCAGTCAGCCCATTGGTTTGGGGATGATAAGCCGTGGCCTTTCGGTGAGTGGTACCACTTAGTCGCAAAACGACGGTGTCCAGAAGCACAGCCGTGAACGCAGATCCTCTCTCTGTTATGACCACTGCGGGAGCGCCATGTCTCAGGACGACGGCTTCGATGAAAAATCGCACTGCTTCGGCTGCTCTTCCACGCTGGATAGCACCTGTTTCGGCGTATCGAGTAAGGCAATCTGTGACGACGATTATCCATCTATTTCCGGCAGTAGACAGTGGAAACGGACCTAACAGGACCATGCCAATTTGTTCGAACGGCGCTTGCGGTATCTGGACAGAATGCAGCAGTCCAGCTGGCTTGCCGGGTAGGGCTTTGCGGCGCTGGCAATCCAGGCATGCCTGCATGTAACGTTTCACGATCGACGCAAGTCTTGGCCAATAGTACTTTAGCCTAATTCTTGCCAATGTGCGGGTGTAACCCAAGTGACCAGCGGTCGGCGGTCAGCAGTGCGCCACAAATCGGTCTTTCGAATCGGGTAGCCGGCAGGGGATTCGCCGTAAGACCGAGGCGCAGCAATTGGCTGGCGGCGATACGGCATAGCTGGCGGCGGCTGTGACTGTCGAAAATAGGGCGTCGGGGGTGGCGGTGATGGCTGCGTCGCAGTGGTTGACGGTGTCAGCAGCATTGAAGTGGCGGGAGGTGGACGACAGACAGCTTCCGCGTAGGTTAATCGTCGCGGCACCGCCTGCCGGTCGGGCGACGAAAAGGCCTGTCGAACTTCCTCCCGAACGACATCAGCGACAGTATACCGAGAATGCTAATCGCATTAATACCGTCCGACTGATCAATGGCCGAGTGAGTCACAGAAGACCAACCTTTTCATTCGAGTAGCATTTTGAAGGTACTCTACTCCCTTTTGGCCGGCTGTTTGAGGATATATATGTCTCTAACAATTTTCCCTAACTATTGGACGTGTGGCACTGGGTATGTGCTGTTGTTCAGTTAACCCCTTTTTATGGCAACTTAGGACTCTTGTTATGGGCCACTAGGTATGTTTAGCTCTTGAATGAATCTCGTGGAGGCCAACTTGAGTAGCTGAGCGTGTGCTGCTGCGCATGTGGTGCACTTCAACGACATCGGTTAACCCGTTTCGCGCCATCTTGCGTCACTGGGCACACTTGAGTGCCTTATGTGCAGGTCTTCAATAAACCTCGTTCGCACCAATTTGTGTCCCTGGGCATGTATAACTGGATATTCCAGTCTTCAGTGAACCTCATTACAGCAACTTGGGTCACTGAGTATGTGCACCTGGGCGTATGCCACACGGTATGCTCCACAAGGTATGTTCCACAAGGTATGTACCAAAAGGTATGTACCCCTCTTCAACGGACTGCATTTGCACCGACTTGGGCCGCTAGTTCAGGGTAACTGCATATGTGTAGCTTTTCAACGATCGTCTCTGACGCAAGAGAGAGAGAGAGAAAGGCACAGGAGAGACAGGGAGGTTAACCAGAGATTATCTCCGGTTGGCTACCCTGTGTTTGGGGAGGGGCAAGGGGATGCGATAGGTGAGAGAGAGAAGGAGAAAAAATAAAAAATAATAAAAACCTACACACGCACGCACGTACACACGAACTGTTTCTATGGGCAGTGTCACGCAGCCGGCAAAGGCGTTCCTAGTATTACGCAGTGTCACCGTACAATCGTACGTCACACAGTGTAAAGTCACAGTGTAAGCTCTCTGACGCAAACTTGGGTCACTGCATACGAGTCACTAGTAATGTGGGGCTCTTAAACAACAAAAAAGTTATTGAAGTTTCACGGCTGCTGGGCGGGCTTAAATCCGCGTTTATACCCAGATAATTTTGTTTGAGTACAAGTTCACACAAGCTCTCCGCCCATGCTCGCTGAGCAACGCCCGACACAAAAGTGCTATCCTTGTGCGTTTCTCTGTAGATTTTGTCTTTTTGTGATGTGATACCTTTATTTGGAATCCGGCGAATCGAGAGCCAGTTGCATGACTTCGCGTTGTCTATCCATGATCCCCCATTATCGCACAGCAACGTTATTATTGTACGGCAAAGGGTCTTGAGCAGTCAAAGTTAATGACGCAGCACTGCTCCCTCTGTAACCAACTCAATCATTCGGTGTTGTAAAAATAAAACGACAGCCTGTTTTGTTTGCATTTCCTTGTTTTTGACGGTGACTAACGATACGCATCGACAAGGGAATGCACAGGTAACAAGGTCATTGCTGATGACCCCAAAAATGCATGCCATTTTCTGTCCACGCCAGCACTCCAACAACTGTAAACGCCAGTGTTAAGTATTCTCACATGCAAGTATTTACGCACGGGTTAGTATTTCCATGTACTTACGTTAAGAAACAAGCGTTTGACCACCGCAAACACAGACAGAGGTTCATGCTTAACATTCTGTTCCTTCCAATAGTTTCTTTTTCGCGCCGAGTATCTGCGAAGACAGCCAGTAAATACAAAATCAAGAGCCCAGGTGGCTGACGCAATTAACACCAAAGAACGCATTTATGCTTTTAAAATGCCTTATATACAGGTTGTCCCAGTTATCATGCACCGGCTTCTCTAAAATATTCAGAGCACTTCCACTCTGTGAAGACGGAAGGCCAGTGAAGCTGTTAAGCGCACCACTCAGGGGTGACCTAGAATACTGAAAAAAAGTACGAACATATTTATCGTCCTAACATGTGGTCATCGTAGCGATATATAGGAGCGCACACACATTCAAGTATCACCTCTGCTATTAACCCTTTGAGGGTTGATTTTTTCGCCACATGCGACCGCCCAGGGTCGATTGCTTTTATTGCAGATTACAATTCTTCTTAGGGACTTATTTCGAAAAAAATTTACCGCAATTTTTCTATGGTGACTGTAATGTGAGAAAAAATATTTTGCGTTGGTATATATGTACTCTTCATTCATGAATACTAACACTAAAAAAAGGAAATAAACTTATAAGGAATATCAATTTGATCCATTTTTATACACATAGTTCAGGGCATTAAATATGCACACGCGAGAATATTTCGCAAGACTCAAATGTTCCTGCTCTTACACTAATATATAATATGTATATCCATAGCGTAATCGAACTGCGTAGGTGCGCACACTCAAGAAATCTGTGTGGTTCTGTGCCCGTCAAAAAAGCACAACGTGTGACAAACTTCTGCTAATGTTAATCTTATCGCCAACCAGAGGCAATTAGTTTTCGCGAGTGTCAGAAAAAAAAAGCAACGGAAACGCATGCACGGTGGCATCCTTACTATGCGCACCCCTGTGAGCACTAAACGAGCGAGAAAGAGGCGGTCGCCTTTTGAGAAATTAGTAACGAGTCAGCAATCAGTTTTGCAAGCGCAAGAAACCGACACCGCCCGCCGAACAAAACCCGAACCGCCGCCCGCCCGCTCGCGCACCAATGCGCCAGCGGTAGTATATAGAGGCGCGGTAGCAAACTAGCTCTAAAACAAACCACGCAACGAAAACAAAGAGAGGGACGCGCGCGAAAAAAATTCCCTGATAGTGGCAGCACATGACAGAGAAGAAAAAGTTAGGAAATTGGCGCGCTTCTTAAATTGGCGCGCTTCGTAAATATACGGCACCGACCATTTTGGGACTTGTTCGTGGCACCGTATATTTACGTCATTGACCCTCACAGGGTTAAATGTGTCCGTCACGTAAGACAATGAATGGCTCATACTTTATCAATGGCTCGTAGCCCCATAAACGCGGCCTCCCCATTACGACGACAGAAGTGAAATTCTAGGATGGGACGAAGAGCGGCAACGAAGCCAACTGTGGAAAACGACGAAGCTCGAGCCTTTGCTGACCATGATAGTTTCTTTTTTTTTTCACAACGGAGCTAGCTGTAACGACGAACGCGCCAGCAGTGGAACTATAGCGCAATTGCGCGGTTGGCGCCGACATTTTTCTAACAGTCCTTTTTAAAAAGCTGCACAATTTTTTTTTTTGCAAGACATCTGCTCTTACCTTTATGCCTGGAGCTTTTTTTTTTGGTTCCCACGTCTGACAAGGATAGTTCAAGGGTGCGTTACAGGTCCCCGAGCCCACAGGATATGTGGCATTGAGCTTGGACCATTTCTGCACTATCACCAGGATCGGCCCACGTAATGATTTATTTTTGTCAACATCTCTGACACATTTTTTTTCCGGATCCTAGTCATAGACGGCTTCGCGGTAAAAGGACGCGCCATTCTAAGCGAAGAGAACCAATTTCAGATTGTTCACAGTCGAGTAGAGTAGCCGCTGTTGTGAAGTCGGGGGTCCGTGCGGCCACGAAGGTTCTATGGATGGTTCTGTGCCAGCTGCCGGGAGAATGAAAGCTCCCGAGCGACGTTTAAGAGAATGATGATAAGGTTTATATTCAGATGTACATGGTTGAGTTTTACAAATACGGCTCCAACTCTCGGAGCACATTACACGCTAGAGTCTTTTCATGTCCAAGCCTTTTTCTCACAGCAGTCGAGACACGCTTCTTGAACTGTTCACATTCGGCCCCAGTTCATACCTTTTTGCAGTACTCCCACGTATTCCTGAATCCCCACTTGTCGCCACCGTGCCACTTCTCGCCACCATCCACTTGTCGCCAACGCCCCACCGTTTTGCCGGCCCTCTTGTCGCTAACGTTGCGCAATACGTGGCAACCACGTGCCAACCGACAAACCCGACGTTGCCGTCCTTTCCCCGGGAGCCCTTGACAATGACCCTGTCATCAATTATTGGCCGATGATTATGACGATAAATCTGTCAGGATCAGGAGACTGGCCTTCGCGGCAGTCGGAGGGCAACGGTTCTGTCAAGACAGCTGTCATTTCTGGGCATTCCAAAAGCCGACGATCTGGAAGATGACGGCTTGTCCGCAAGACTCAGGTGACTCTGAATGAGTTGCATACAGTGAACGATGAGGCGTGAACAGCACCCGTGACAGCTACATGTCTGCCGGTTAAGGTCCTTTGTTCCGTGAGATCGCCAAGCACAACGCTGACAAAAACGTTTTGTTTGTGCCATTCAATTTAATTGTCATTTTCTAACTAACTGCTATCAATTCGTTGTAGTAAACGAACATTGTTCTCCATTAGCAATTAGCACACGTCATATGAGTAGTGCCACAAGGATCGGTGCTGGGGCCGAATTCATTCTTAATTTACATTAATTATATAGGTAATTTCTTTACTTCTTTGGAAAGATTATTTGCCGGTTATTGCTGTAAATACCGACAGGTAAAGAACACCCAGGATTCTTATAACTTGCAGTGCGATTTGCCTAGGTTATGTAAATCGTGTCAGGACTTGCAAATGGAAGCAAACGTAAACAAGAGCTGGAAAGTTTAACCTATTAACGTGATAGCACACATCGAATATCAAGCCAGTTGAATTTGTATCCAACAATTAGTATTTATATTTAGAGCCGCTGCTGAGATACACCTGGCACCTCAACAGCGGCTAACCGAGCGTGATAGCTGCGATAGAGTATACACTTAAAGCGCAGTTTGAGTACATGAAACATAAACACGAATTTCGTATAGATAGTATTAACGTTTGCTTGTATTTCAAGAAACTGGTTCTTTAACTCTTTATGTCACGCTTTGTAATGACGCGGGCTACTGCAGCTAAACGTAACAATGAAAAAGAATGCGAATGACTACTGTATGCCCTGTCATTAGCATACAAACGAAGTGCGGAGAGTACTTAGTTTACTCACAGGTATAGTAGAACGCACAATGTGACGGCGAACAACAGCCACCCGGGCACACCCAGTAGAGACATGTCCTTACAACGCAGCACAGACGCTATTGAAGCTCCGTCAGAGTGCACCCGTCAATTGTCGCAAAATAGCACGAAAGTCTGCGCGAAACGCAACACGTATAGGTAATGTCGGAACTCTCGGGAACGCTGATAATGCGAACTGATGAGTTCTCGGCGGCTACGTACCACGAAACCAAAAGCGTTCGCTTCCCACTACTTAGCACATAGTGACCCCAGCGGGACTAATCGGACTTGATTCGGTAGTTATCGGTACTTCTTAATCTTATAAGAATTGCTCCCCCCATTAGAAGCCCTTATCTCTCTTTAGCGTCGTATTAACTCCCGACGAACCATTATCAACCATGACGACCCACATAACATTTCCTCACTCCTTATCATGCTTATCAAGTCATTGCCTGCTTATTGGTCTGTGTTGCGCAGCCTCAAGCGCAAGAGCCCTGAGAGATCTGGGCGCTTTAGTCGATGAACGAAGGCCCCAACGTAACGCCCATCACACGACCACCGAAACGCATCGGGGATGTGACGTGTTCCGCATTAAATTTTCGCAAAATCAGAATTTTCCTGATGTCTACAATGCTCCAAGTAGACTATATGTGGTCCTAGAGATGGCTTTTACTGTACTATTACCAAATGCTTCAACAAAGACTTCAAAGAGATTATTCTCCTTTGACATTTGTGTTGTAACTTCCGGTACCACACATATATGCTTCAGGTGTATTCCCTTATGCAAGCATCGTGGATGAAATCTTTTATCCCTTTCCTCAGATGATTTCGCTTTTGGATGCTTGTGTTTGCCGGATTTTTTAATAGGACTGTGTACCATGTGTCCGCTTGCTTTAGAGTGATAGCTCTACTAGACCAGTTACAAATCCAGCAAACGCCTGGTTTCGTAAATCTGACCTTCAAGCTGAGCCAAGGTAAAACTTATACTTAGCTTGCCGCTACCGGTGGCTGCTGCGTACGTCGTGTCGGCGGCCATTTCTTTAAAGCGATGAGCGATGTGTACAAAGTGCGCCGAGTGCTGGTAGCTTCGTATGCCGTGTGCTTTCGATGCTTAGTTCGCGTTGAAGCGAGACGCAGCACGAAGGTAAATTTGCTCGCTCTGTTTCCCGCGCCGAGCAGAGTCTGCTTCCTTTCCCAATGCAAGCAAAATCAGGGTATCACTCGACAAACTCGGTTTAAGCGCGTTCAACCACGGCAAATTTTTTCATGTGTGTCTAAATTTAATGTAACGAATTTTCGCGCAAAACTACTCATAACTTCATGCAATAAAGAGAGAGAGAAAGTGGGCGATTAGCCCTGTGGGTTCGCCCGGCTAGCTCAGTCGATTCCGCGTTTGGCTTTCGAGGAGGACGGACGCATGAGGGCTCGCTCCTTGCGAGGTTCTTTGGCGGCCGCCGTTGGCCGTGGTGACAGCTTTTCTTCTGCACCCTCGGATTAGGGGATTTTGCTGCAAACATTGCCTTCATGCTAGAGCATGCAACAGTGCGTTTTTTTTTTGCACGGTGACCTGGCAAGAAGACCATATCGGCTGGAAGATTTTCGAGAGCCATTGGAGGAAGCTGGCATCACCAAGAACATCATGGGTATAGGAGCCTTCCAGATGAATCACATCTGGCTAGTGAAGCTGCGCAGCAAGGCGGACAAGGATGCTCTGGTGAAAACGGGTGGACTTCCGGTCAAGGGCGGCTTGTGCGCTGTCATTGACCCCGTCCAACAAGACGTCACCGTGAAAGTGCACTGGGCCAACTTTGCTGTCCAGAGTTAGAGCTTTCGGAAAGTGTTCAGCAGCTTTGGTGACGTCCTTGACTTGTCGAACGACAACTGGTCCGTCGCCGGTTTTGAACATGCAACTTCCACGACGGGAGTCGTGCAAATGAGACTTAAGGAAGGTGTTGAGCTTGATGACCTGCCTCATCTTTTCAAGTTGGGAAGTGGCACCGTCCTTCTTGTGGCCCGGGCAGGTCCCCGCTATGTTTGGGACTGCCAGACGCCACGTTGTGGTGTGTGCCGGGCGTTCGGACAGGAAAGCAATGACTATGCAACGAGCTCTGCTAGAGTAACTAAAGAGGTTCTCCCAACAGAAGTACAAGAGAACATAATGGACGCGGAGGAGGCCGGAAGGTCTGCCCCAAACAGCAACACCAAGGAACGCGAAGACAATGCCCGGGAGACTGACGCCGAGAAAACTGGAGGGACGACACCTGACAGTCGTGATTTGACGAAGGCAACTGAGGAACGAGCCGAAATAGGCTGCACGCAAGAGCCACTGCCCTTAAGTCAAGCAAGTGAAGAGGAAGACATGAGCGACAGCACCGGGATCACTACGGCCGAAGATCAAGTAGACGCTACAGGGGCGACTGCGGCATGCGGGAAGCGTCTCAGAACAGGCATTCCGAAGTTGACGGAGGACAGCACCGAATGCAAGGTTAAACGCCTGGAGCGTCAGTGGCATCGCGTTGCTGTCGCCAAGGGTAAAAAATATGTCCCCGGAGTCCGGTCGGCGTCATCGTCGCCGGTTCGGGGTCGGGGACGCGATAAGTAAAACCCTGGTATTCCCACTGCAGGGTAGAGCCACGGTAAGCGTTGTACTGGTGGTTCGCGCTTACAATCACCATGATTAGTATACCTGCACCATTACGCGTCGGTACGCTCAATGTACGGGGTCTAGGGGCTAGTCGCAAGCAATATCAAGTCAAACGCATAATGCAAGAAAGAGACAGATTTGCTTGCAGTCCAGGAGACGAAGTTTAGCAGAGAGGAGGCGACCGAAGGCTTGGTAGCAAAATTTTCTTTAAGGTACAATGTATGCGTGAACTATGCGGTGGGAACATCAGCCGGGTGTATGTTGTTTGTTAAAAATTCAATTGGCATTGTCGTTGAAACGCTTACAAGTTGCTTGCAAGGACGCTTTTTTTTGTGCGATCTTTCTTACGGGGAAGCGAAATTTAGATTTATTTGTGTCTATGCACCTACAAAGCCGCATGAAAGATGTTTGTTCTTTCGCGAATTGAGTATGTATTTTGATTGTGAGAGGGTGTTTGATTGTGTTGGGTGACTAGAATTGTGTCGTTAATCAGGAAGACCGTTCAACCGCTGCTAGTGTAAATGATGAAAGTGCTGCGCATAGTAAAGAATGCGTGAGCAAATTCTCTTTAAATGATGTGGCACAGTTTGCAAGAGGTGGAAGTCACCAGCACTTCACCACCTTTCAAGGCACCAGCCATGCACGACTAGATCGAGTGTATGTGTGTTCGGAGATTGCGCTTTTGTGTAAGAACTACGATGTTGATGCTGTTTCTTTCAGTGATCATTGTTTAGTGACCTTCGAGATCGGCCAAAAGCAAAAAAGGAAACTTGAATGGGAAAGATGGAAATTGAACGCCAAGCTTATCAAGGATGACGTGTTCATAGATAAAGCAAAAAAAGAAATACATCATTTTTTTAATGACACACTACGCAGTGCCGCAGAGAAATGGGAGTTATTTAAACAAAGGGTAAAAATTAACGCAATAGAAAGAGGTGGGCATATGAAGTATCAGGCTCAAAAACATCAACTACTGCAGGAGCTCGAAGACTTGGTGCGAATCGAAACAGCTAATCCGGGTTTGGTGATGCTAGAACTGCAAGTCATTAAAAGAAAACTAGAAAGCTTAGAGGAGGATAAATAGAGAGGTGCAATTATACTTGCACGAGCTGAAAAATATTTCGTGGGGGAAGTACCTACAAAGTGAGCTTTGTCAGATGAAAAGGCGTACGCTCGAGGAAATGAAATATTGGAAATAGAATATAATGGTAAGATATTCAGAGAACAGAAAGTTATCCCGACGGCATTTGAAAGTTACTGTAGAGATTTCTTTGCTTGTCGTGAGCCAAAGGAGCTGGGCTACGAGGATGACTTTCTGGCAGAAATGCCGACGCTAGTCAAAGAGGAAACGAATTTCTTATAGATGAATGTTAGTATGGAAGAGTTTGTGAGGGCTATTGAGGAACTAAGCTCGGGCAAATCTCCTGGCCCGGATGGGATTACCGCGGCATTTTACAAGGCGTTCAAGACGGACATGGCACCAGCATTGCATGAAGTATTTTCAGAGGCACTCAGGCGGGGGAATTTACCTCCATCGTTCAATCGTGCGCACACAGTACTAATCCCAAAAGGCAAAGATAAAAATATACTACGTAAAGTAACTGGATACAGGCCAATTACGTTGACTAATGTTGACTACAGGGTTTTCATAAAAGTGCTTGCAGCAAGGCTGCAGGGAGTTATACGGAAATTAGTTGTGCCGCATCAGACATGCGGCATCAGAGGTATTAAAATATTTACAAATATTCATACAGCTAGAAGCATTTTAGAATATTGCGATAGCGCTCTCCTTAAGGTAGCGATGCTGCAAATAGATCTAGCTAAGGCTTTTGATATGGTACCACATAGTGTTCTCTTTTTATTCATTAATTATGTAGGGCTTGGTTCCGTCATGTGTAAAAGCATAAAAATGGCATATAAGAGCTCATTTACGAATTTAATTGTTAATGGTGAGCTATCACAACGCATACAAGTATTCTCTTCCGTTGACAGGGTTGTCCGTCAAGTCCCTTACTTTTTGCTTTATTTTTGGAGCCGCTCTGTAGAAAAATAGTTAATAGTACAGAAATCAGGAAGTTTAAGATGCAGTCCTGTGAAGTACATGTTCTAGCTTATGCCGATGACGTTGCCCTATTTGCTGCAGATAGGGAGAGTTTTAGCGCATTATTAAGAATTACTGAAAGGTTTTGCGAGAAAAGCGGCAGTGAAATCAATAAGCAAAATAGTATTGGTCTCTGGCACGGCCATTGGAATGCCACGCCCGGTGTTTTTGAAAATATTCGGTGGCTCGCGACACCTAGCACTTACCTGGGAGTACCTTTGGATGGGTATCGTGAGAACGAGTCACTCTGGCTCGAAAGAAACTGATGAAATGCGTGCGATGGCCGAAGCATGGGGTGGACGTGAATTGTCGATTTTTGCACGTGCCACTATTTGTAATGTTTTTCTCGTTGCGAAAATTGTGTATCCTCTGCAGGCACTGTATTGTACACGTAAGCATATTCAAAAATTTCACCGAATCTTTGCCACGTTTATCTGGTGTTCTACGTGGGAGCGAACATCAAGGACAAATTTGTTTCGTCGAGTAAAGAAAGATGGTCTGTCGGTGTGCCACTTGTTTCTTCAGAAAGTTGTATCACGTTTGATATTGATAAGGGACGAAATAGACCAGTTTCTGTGTTGTTTTTTTTTTCAAACCATGTTAACAGTTTGTATGCTTGATTTTTTTTTCTTCAGCCATTGGCCCTCACTACACAATTTCAAGGTTCTTGCGTGAAGTTGTAACATCCTATCGTTTCCTTAGGGCGAGATTTTCCCTTGAGTACCTCTCCAATGTAAAAAGAAAGCGTCTTATGAAGGATCTCATTGAAAGTGTGTTCGCTGTTCCATTGTATCGGTTAATTTTTCACGAAGGGCCTGGGCAAGACGTACTTAAAAGGGTTAAAAATATGTGTATACCGGCAAACGTTAAAACATTCTTCTTCAAGCTTCACACGGGAACCTTGCCTGTTAAAACGTGGCTAGAGGAAAGAGGGATTTATGTGCCATGGGGAAGCAGATGCTTTCTGTGCAACAAAGCTGAAACGATTGAACATGTTTTCATTTATTGTAATAATGCCATATTCGTTTGGGACATATTATACAGAACGTTAAAGATAGACCTACCCCTCAATCCACATGGCATTTGTTTTTAACCCCCTGAACGCGATTTTGAACAGATGGATGTTATTTTTTTTACTTTGACTGCACGCAGTCTGGCGTAGTCTGTTGGATGTGATGTTAAAGGCCGATCTGTGTCTGAATATTTTATGGAAATGGTTGTGAAGGTACGTGACGTGTACAAGATGAATGACTGTGATGAAGCTGTGGTGTCAAAGCTTGATACTTTGACACATATAAAACGAGTGTGATCTATGATCACAAACACTTTTGAGGCTTCTAGCCCAGCTGGAAATAAAGAAAAAATTAGCCCTGTGGATAAGACACTCGGCTCCTGAGCGAGGGTTCGAAACTCACCACCACTTTTTCTTTCGAATTTATTTTTATAAGTTAATATCTTTAGAGTGATTTGTCTTACGTGATGGATGTACGGAGTGAAGGACAGATTTCCTTGTTGGGTAGGCAATAGAAGTGCTTACGCATTTAGTACAGCAGAACTTATCTCACGATGATTGCGAAGGTAATGAAATTAGCGTTACAGCAAAGTGGCCACCCATTGTATTTCCGAAGTCACATTTAGTTAAGATGTACAAATGTCATATTAAGGCTCTAGTTGCTTCTGTTGTATGCGACATATATCGATATAGTCGCACTTGCTTGCCAAGGTCGTCCATGAGCTTGGCGGCATGACGACAATATACCCCGATGCAATAACAACGATGGAATTACGACGTGGAACGACAGAGGCGGCATCACAATGACCGCATGACGACAATGAGATGTCGATCCTTGAATAATAACGATGTCATTATGACGACAGCGCGACGACATGAGGACAATTACAGGATGACAAACGTATGATGACAGTATGACGAAACCGGATAACGAAGCTTAAATTAACAGGATGGTACGACCACGACAACATGATGACCATGGTATGACGGTGGATGCAGGATAGCGACAGGAGTTCGTCGACACAAAGACGGCGATGTCATGTCAACAGCGGAATAATCACCTTTCAATGACGACAGCATGATTACCATAGAATGACGAACAAGGGATGACGTCAATGGATAGACGAAGGTGGCGTGACCATGAGGGCATGTCAACAATGGCATGAAGTTGAGTGCACGATGGCAATGACGTGACGAGTGCATGACGAGAGCCAGAAGAAGCTGGTGTGACGACAATAGCAAGACCACGACGACATAACGGCGACGGTCTGACAGCGGATACTTGAGTGCGACTGGCTGACGAAGACGGTTGAATCGCGGTTAAATGACGAGAGTATAAATAGAATGGAATCACGCAGAAAAATTGACGTCGATAGAACGGCTAAGGCGGTATGACAACAACGGCATGAGGGCAATGACCAGCGCTACAGGAGCGATGGCAATTGTAAAACGATAGCCTGATGGCGAGCACATGACAACAATGGTATGACAACGACTGTGTGATGACGACGACATGACAACAGTCGAATGATGAAGTTAGAATGGCGATAAGGCAACGACATTAACAGCATCACGACGGTGGTGTGACAACCAATGCCTCAAGATTTTATGATGTGGCGATGACGGCATGACAACATTGGCATGACAAATCTGGAAGGACGACGATGCAACGACCACTACGGCATACCGACCTAGTGATGCCCCAAGTTGTCTAATAGCTTGGACAACATACCTAGTAATCCAAGGTATTAGACAACTTGAGACACTGGGCTGGGGAATAATTCATGATGGCGACGGCATGATGAGAGGCTAAGATGCTGGAATGACAACCATGTAAATGCCACTCTAGCATCACGACCACCAGCACAAACATACCTAGTGGCCAAGACAGGCAGGCAACTTTGGTCACTGAGTCGGCGTCAGAGGACGGACAGACAGACAGACAGACAGATAGATAGATAGATAGATAGATAGATAGATAGATAGATAGATAGATAGATAGATAGATAGATAGATAGATAGATAGATAGATAGATAGATAGATAGATACATACATGCATACATACATACATACATACATACATACATACATACATACATACATACATACATACATACATACATACATACATACATACATACATACATACATACATACATACATACATACATACATACATACATACATACATACATACATACATACATACATACATACATACATACATACATACATACATACATACATATAGGATAGACTCAAAACGCAGTAGACAAAGAATGCTAACCACAGTAATATTCCGAATGTCGTATGGCTTGGCGTGCCAGATGACTCCGTCATTTAACCCCTTTTATACCGAACGGACGGGACACTGTGCTAATATTCGTTTAGTGAAGAACAGAACACTTGAAAAGATGTATTGACTTCCCATTTAGCCAGTCATTGTCGTGACCGTGGATGCGCACAGGCCTTCAGTAGCGCCACCATCCATAGCACAAGGGCGAACGCACGCGGGAAATTTTTCAAGCGTTCGCTATTGTCAAACAGCAAAGTGCATGTGCTGGATAGCCTTCTATCCCTCTGGCAAATCAGTAAATAACATTCCTCGAATGATTGCAAGCTGCCCTTGGGATCTTCTCTATAACTGACCCGTTTCGGATGTATGACCGTGGTTCTTTTTTTAGCTATTGGCTAGAGTATATATCTCACCTTTCGTTCTCAATAAAGTTTAAGCAGCGAGACAGTGCTTGTGCGCAAATTTTAGTTTCTTCATTCGCAATCTGTATTGAATATTGTTCACTAAGGTTATTCAACCAGAACAAACGCGGCGCATGGTTGTACACTGGAAATATACTGATTTTAGGAAAGACCATTCTCCACTAGAAGCTTCATCTGACCACATGCGCTATTTGATAAATAAAGACTATAAAAGAAAACCTTCGCAAACAGCAGTTCTGTGCAGTGGCAATAGTTTGCTATTTTGTGCAATCTCGTGTGTTATGAAAACGCTGAAAGAGCTTGATAAGAGATCATCGGCGTATTTAGATAACATTGATCCGACGAATCTTGAACGCCATCATTGACAGAATAATGAAGGAACATCCCATCCATCCTTCGTTTCGAATGCATAGTGAGCACTCAGACACAGTGTGTCAGACAAAATTTTCTTTCAAATCAAATTTTTTTCAGACAAACAGGTGAAAACACCAAGAAGAGAAATTGTTCGAAGTCTCCTAAGTTGGACCGTGTCATGCTAATTCCTCATCAGCATTGGCACATAAGCGACTCACTCGCGCCTAATCGATTAGCTTTGCTGTGCACATTGCTTTAGACAAATAGCTCAAGACGGTGATCACGACAAAACTATAGCATGAAGGAAGTAGACGTGGACATTCCTTTTTCATTAACTTTGACTGTTCCGCTGCTTTTATAAATGCGCGTGCCACTTAAGGAATCGATTTAGGCAACGCGTCTGCTCCACCAAGCACGCCACCCAAGATATTCGAACCGCTGCAGCAAATGCATTGGTTCTCCCAATGCGACAGCCTGGTTACTATGCAGGCACTCCGCAAAGGAGTTTAAACAGAATCCGGCGGTATGCAGCTGCCCTCTCCTGGAATTCAGATGGCGCGCACATATTTCCCGCAGCTCGGCTGCTTTGCGCGGCTCTGCACAGGACGATCTAAAAGTCGGCAGGCTAAAGGACGCTTATTGATGTACTGCGCTTTGGTAGTTGTGCACTGTGCCCGTCTGACACACAGGTAAGCCCAATCGAAAACTTAAAAGCGACAAACTGCTTGTGTTCACGCAGTCCGAAAAGAATAAAACAAGCTATAGAAATCACTTAGAACGATAGCGTAAGGTTTACCCCAAGAGCTATCGTTTGAACGTAGGTGGTTTATATGGCTTGCTTTATTCTTTTCGGACTACGTGACAAGACATTGTCCTATGCCAGAAGCGTCCGCGTCTACAGCGAATGCCCGCAATCTATTTTGGGCGTGCCCTGCCAGAAATACTGTTCGCGAAAGTATACCTAAAGGTGTGAAATTAAACAGCGACCAACCTAAGACTAGAAAAGATGAATTGTGGACAACACATATTATAAGTCACTACTGCAGTATCTTTAGGAAACGGACCCGCGTGCTAATGTTTAGTTCCGTACTGAAGTTGTGCTGCATGGCAATCTAAGCAGAAAAAAAAAGAATGATAGCCAAATGCACCACGGAACGTTTCTCAGAATAACCATTGGTGTTTCGATTTCTCGCATAGCACTAGGTCTGGCATATGTGTTACCCGCCGCGGTGGCTTAGCGGCTGTGGTGTTGCGCTGCTAATCACGAGATCGAGGAATGAAATCCCGGCCTCAGCGGCTGCATTTTGGTGGGGAATACATGCAGAAACGCCCGTGTCTCGTGCGTCGGGGCACGTTAAAAATTAATTCAGGATTAATCCGGAGTCCCCCACTACCGCATGCCTCATAATCAAATCGCGGTTGTGGCATGTAAAACACCGGAGTTCTAATTCATTTCAAAGGCATATGTATTGTACACTGTCACTATGACCCGCCGTGGTTGCTCAGTGGCTATTGTGTTGGGCTGCTGAGCAAGAGGTCGCGGGATCGAATCTCGGCTTCCGCATTTCGATGGGGGCGAAATACGAAAAACACCCGTGTACTTAGACTTAGGTGCACGTTAAAGAACCCCAGGTGGTCTAAATTTCCGGAGTCCTCCACTGCGGCGTGCCTCATACTTAGAAAGTGGTTTTGGCACGTAAAACGCCATAACTTTAAAGCTGTGACTATGCTGCAACTGTGTATCTTGTGTATAAGTAAGAACGGTCAATATCCAGTCTTCCTTGAGATATATCTGAATTAGATTTTTTTGTACAGCCAGAAAGTTTGGGCTGCATAACTATTTGAGAAGTTAGGAAAATAAATACCAGGGGTTCTATGCAGTAAGCCCCGAGTTTCGAGAGCAGTCAGTGAACGAAGGGAGCTATGAACGCGCGAAGGCGGCATACAATACGATGTCGAGATAAGGCCACCTATGTCAACATGAAGCAAGTTCGACCCACGACGCTTCCTGGTTGCAAACGCAGAAGGCAAATGTAGATATGCAAATGTTACGCGCCAGTGCTGATATTGTTATCAACGCAATATCGCAACGCCGCGACAATCCCGCTGTCCATTTACACACTTTGCACAACCGCATGCCACGCCTTCCTAGGTCGCGTCACGGGCATTTATTTATTTATTTATTTATTTATTTATTTATTTATTTATTTATTTACTTGTTTATTTATTTATTTATTTGTGATACCCGCAAGGTACGTAGTTGTACATTGCAGAAGGGAGGGCCGAGAATACATTCCAAGAGTAAAGAATACAGGATTAGTTCTAGGAATTCACAGTGCAGGGAACAAAAGCGATATGAAAAGACCAGTAATGTATTCATAACCAAAACAGAGGGTTACATATTATGAAAATACAGAAAGAGTACACTTTAGCAAACAGACAGTGTTCACGAATAAGTACGTAATCTGCCATTTGCCACCATACATTATTTTATGTTGATTAGTGCATTATTAAAAACAGTGGGGTCACTGATGCTTACTAATCATGTAGGTAGATTATTCCAGTCGACTGAAGTACTATAGGAACGAATCATTGTGAGCACGCGACGGTGTTATGACGGGGTACGTTAACTTTATGTACGTGATCACGACGAGCCGAATAATAAGGCGCAGGGTGGATCCAAACAGGGCGAAGAGATGCGTTGTGGTATTAGATTTTATGAAAAAGGGAAATGGCGTGATTTCCTTCTGCGAATAGATAATAATGGGATTAGAAGGGTACTCTTCATTAATGTAACACTAGCAGTGCGATGGTAGTTAGCTAAGATGAAACGAACAGAGCGATTTTGCACTGATTCGATTTCGCTAATTAATGTGATCTGATGAGGATCCCAAACGGATGAGGCATATTCTAATTGGGGGCGGACGTATGTTGTCTACAACAGTCGTTTTATTAAAACAGGCGCAAGCGAAAAATTTCTCTTCAAGTATCCTAAGGAGCGGTTTGCTTCAGATATTACATATTTTACATGCTGCTTCCAAGAAAGATCGCTAATTATATGAATGCCAAGATAACGGTAGCATGTAACGGATTGAAGGGGGCAGTCATTGAGGCCGTAGGTAGGACAAGTTGTGTTAAAACAAGAAAAACGCATAAATTTGCATTTATTAATGTTGAGTTCCATGCACCAAGTGAAGCACCAATTAGATATGCTATTTAAATCAGATTGAAGGGTAGTTATATCAGAGGCATTAGTTATTTTTCGATATATAACACCGTCATCAGCGAATAAACAAATTTGTGAGGAAATGTTGTCAGGTAAATCGTTAATATATATAAAAAATAAAAGAGGACCACGAACAGACCCTTGTGGAACACCGGATTCAAATGGAGCCGCGTTAGATGTGGAGTCATTAGTTTTAACAAATTGGGTGCGAGACGAAAGGAACGATTGTATCCAGCTAAGTACTCCCGGGTCAATGTTGAGTGCGCTTAGTTTTTGTAGTAGCAATACATGTTTGAACTTGTCAAAAGCTTTCGAAAAAAACCAAAAATGTACAATCAGTCAAAAAACCGCTATCAAGATATACATGTAAGTCATTAGTGAAAGTTACCAGCTGAGTCTCACAGGAAAAGAATTTGCGAAAGCTATGTTGGCTGTTAGAGAATAAATTATTTTCTTCAAGGAAGTTGACAAGTTTAGAAAATAAAATGCGCTCCATTATGTTTCACGGTACTGAGGTAATCGAGATGGGCCTTTAGTTAAAAGGACCCTGAGTTTCCCCAGATTTGTGGATCGGAATAATCTTTGCTGTTTTCCAGTCATGAGGCAAGGATGAAGACAGCTAGGTGCCACTGTGAAAAAATGCTCGCTAAGATGATAGAGGAATACTCACTAGTATGTTTTAGAAATTTCGTTGTGATTTCGTCTATTCCGCAAGAAGACGTAAGCTTAAGAGTGTCGATTATTTTTTTTTATGCCAGCACAGTTAAGATTTACGGGATCCATAGGTAAAAAATTGCAGCATGATAGTCTTGGAAGTCTGAAGGAGTGAGTAAGAAACTTTGTTATGAATGCCTGCAGAACTGTTAGCCTTCCCCTGTTAGGGAGGCGTTACCGCGACGCGGCCATGACGTCTTCGCGGCGTGTGGCGCCTCTACTTCGGCCGCGGCCGCACTATTCCCTTTGGTCGACCGCGCCTGCCCCTCTTTTGGAGTGGCAGCCTCCCTCCGGTTTCGCAGGGTCGTTGCCTTTCGAGGTCCGCCGAGATCTGCTGGACGGCCTAGGCTTGGACATCCTGGTCATAGCACCTCGTTGCGGCCTCGAGCCGCGGCGGGATCGTTGTTATCGTTGCAGCTTCGTGCGGATTCTTAGCACAGTCCCAAAGGATGTGAGCTGCAGTGGCTCTTTCCTTTTGGCACACACGACACAGGTCACTTACAAAAACACTTGGACACACGTGCCTCATCAGCACTGGGGTGAATAACGACCCCGTTTGAAGTTGTCGATATAGAACCCCTTCCTTACGGGTCAAGCCCGGATGAGGTGGCGGCATAGTCCTTCACTCTAGCCTGTACCACTTCACAATTTCGTTGTAGGGAGTCATTTTGTTCTTGGTTTCCCATCACCACGACGGGTCGAGCGCAGTAGCAGCGGCACAGTTGGTTAGTCCTCGCGCCGCCGCGTCCGCCGTCTTGTTGTGGTTTTCGTTGCCGCGATCCGACACATCACTGCCCATGTGGGCCGGAAACCACTTTATCACTACGCATCGATTTTCACTCGCGAGATCGACCGCACGCAACACACGCGCGGCTTCACCACACACCCTTGCTCTGGCGTAATTTCTCAATGCCGTCCTAGAATCACAGAGCACAGTCGTGCACTCGGGGTCGGCGATGGCCAGGGCAATAGCCACCTCCTCGGCTGGATGCGCGAGTCCGCACACTCGCCGCTGTTCTCGTTGCACCGGTCGATGCCCCGACGACTGCAGCGGCGAATGCCTTTCTGTCATGTGGATACTCCACATGACAGAAAGTTTGCGTCCACAAACACGGCACCCCTGTCTTTGGCATGGAGATCGATGAGCGCCTTGGCCCTCGCCGCCCGCCACTCTTTGTGGAACTCAGGGTTCATGTTTCTTGGCACCGGACATACCCGTAGCCGTCTACTAATTGCGTCCGGTACAGGCACCTCTGTATTTTCGGGTCCCATTTCCTTTGGTCCCAGGCCTAGGTCACGCAGCACTTGCCTGCCCGTTCTTGTTTCCGATAGCCGCGCGAGCTGAGCGGTCCTCTGCGCCTGGGCGATTTCCTCCAGGGTGTTATGCACTCCCAGGGCCAGGAACTTGTCGGTGCTTGTGCAGTCGAGAAATCCTAGTGCAGCCTTGTACGCTTTGCGTATGAGCGCATTGATCTTATTTCGCTCGCACTGCCTCCGGTTGTTGAAAGCAGCAACGTATGTAATGTGGCTTATAGCGAAGGATTCCACTAGCCGGTTGAGGCTTTCTTCCTTCATGCCTGCTGTTCTGTGTGACACCCTCTTGATGAGGCGGATGGCCGTGGTGACTTTAGCAGCAAGACGGTTGACCGCCTCGCCGTTGGCTCGTTTGCGCTCAATCAGCGTCCCCAGCACTCGGATCTTCTCGACAACCGGGATCGTGTGACCGCCGCTCGTCTTAGATCTTTATTGTCGCTTGCTCTCTCGCAGGTTCGTTGCTTTTCGTCTTCCTAGCAGAAGGAGTGAAAGCTTTTAAAAAGACATTATTTCGAATCTTAGCGCAGTGCTACCGAGGTATAGGCTCGCCGGAAGACATGCTAAGTGAGTGAGTGAGTGAGTGAGTGAGTGAGTGAGTGAGTGAGTGAGTGAGTGAGTGAGTGAGTGAGTGAGTGAGTGAGTGAGTGAGTGAGTGAGTGAGTGAGTGAGTGAGTGAGTGAGTGAGTGAGTGAGTGAGTGAGTGAGTGAGTGAGTGAGTGAGTGAGTGAGTGAGTGAAACAACTTTATTTTGTCCACAATAGACGCGAGTAAACTCAACGGCACCTGGCTACGCCCACTCGGGGACGACCAGGTGAAACCTGACGGCCCTCCCGCGGGCCCTCTGGACTGCCAGGATTTGAGAGGTCTGGTCCTGGGCCCTAATGATCTTCATCATTTCCTCTTGGGTGAAAGGGGGACCGGCAGAAGCGCAGCCCCACAGGACATGCTCCAAGTCCGCATAACCACAACACAGGGGGCAATGATTTTAGATTCACTAGCCCTTACTACATTCCAGAAGCTTCTTGGATTATTTATAAGCATGTTCGTAAGGGTATTATTTCCTCTATCATTACCTGCAGTCAATCCACCACTCCCTCATGGTACAACTCAAATTGTAATAACCTTTAGGTCATTTCAAGCACATCCACGGCACACCTTGCACATCTTGGAATGCTTATAAACTACCAGAATGTGAGTAATTAAATTACACTAGGAACCATTTTTCATATATCCTGTTGGCACAGGCAAAGCACTGATGGAACGATAAACAAGTTAAAGAAAGCCCCGCCCCCCCCACCCCCCCCCACCCCCATGGTCAGACCACGTGTCTCCTCCTTCATCGGCTGCACATGAGTAACGTCCAAATGACGATAGCCCAAGAGTGAATGTAGATAAGCCAGTGAAACTGGAGGCATGCCCATGGATTGAAGTTTAAGTCTTGATACCATTAGTTCATTCATCTCAGGATGTCGCAAGAGTTTGCGGAGATCCCAAACTTTGCCAAACTCGGGTCTTCCTGCGCATCAGTGTAGGGCCTGTATTCAGAAAACTGTTGTTACGCAAACCCCGCGTACAAATGTAATCGAAGCGCTGGCAGCCTCGTTATCAGCCGTGCCGCCATTGTGAATTCGTTGCTCAAACGCTTTCCAATGACGAAACCGCCTTGCGCAAGAGCGTTTTCAATGCAGGCACAGTACCGTATATCGCGCCAGCATACCATTATTTTTCTTGTGGCGTGTGCATAATTTCCAATTCTGGGCGATACAAGAACCAAGGCTCTATTCAGCGTTGGGTGTGGACGAGTTGGGTCTTAGACCTACATAGAGCAGCCAAGTTTTTCATGAACAATACTTTTTTGTGTTCTGTCTACCGTCAAAGAGGCACACATTTACGCATAGCCATGGCCGACAGGTTCTAGAAGCAGTCTAGGATGACGCCACTTGTAGTAGTGTTCAAATATGGCGATGAATTCAAGCTCTAGTACAAATTAAAGATCTTATTGCAATAACGCTGAGAAAGTAGGCATTAGAAACAATTTATTGTGTGGCAGTGGCCCACTATGAAGAGCAAACCATGACGACCGAGGGTTTTGCGCCGAAGCAGCAATACTACTTGAATGCTATATTGATCCCTAGGACAAATATTTTAATAGGCATGCATGCTTATATCAAGAGCACATGTGTAACAGTAGCGCCTTAATATTACAGCGATGCAATGATGAACGAAACCATGCAGGAAGACGGTGAAACAATCACTCTAACTCCAACGGGTAAGCTGAACGTGCCTCCAAGTGCAGAAGGTACGTCTACGTCTTTTGTCTCACGCCGCTCCCAAATGAATTTACGCCTATTGCGGTAGCATTGTATGAGTACATCACGCACTTTCTGGAGACTAACACCTATCTTTCTAACTATGTTTGTATCCAACCCTTTTCCCGCCTTCCCGGGTCATCTGACAGTCCGTGGTCGAATGGGTAGCTAGCGCACCGCACTGCTGTGCTGAAGGAACAGGGTTCGAATCCAACCAACTGACTAACTTGGGTAACTGAGTATGTCTTAATATGTTCATGCGTGCCGCTATTCAACGAACCTCTTTCACGCCAACAAGGGTACTGGGTAGGTACCACTGTTCGAAAAAACCCTTGAGGCTGATTTGAAGCACAATATATGTGCCACTCTGCCTGTGCTGGCCTTCAATGAACATCTTTTATGCCGACAATTGGGTCACTGTGTATGTGCCCATAGGTGTGTACCGCTATTCATTCGATGTTTCTGATGCCAACTTCGGTAACTATATATGGGCCACGGTTAATGTGCCGACTTTACAAAGGCGAGAATGGTTCCTTAATTTTTTCCGACGCCGAGAGGAATCGCACCCGTCACAAGGGTTTCTCAGGGACAACAACCCGACGCACTATTAAGCCTCGCCACAAATGCACTTATTATGTGCCGCTCTTCCATGACCCCCTACCCAACTTAGTATGTGCCACCGAGTGTGCGGCAAGCGAGTGAACAATCCTAAACGCTCGAAGCCTCCGGCGCACCACGCTTCTCGTCTCGGAAGCCACACGTGGGCTTCTCGGCAGTACCACTAGATGGCGCAGCGTGTCCAGAAAGAAGCATGTGACGCGTTTCTCGTCGTTCACGCGCTCCAGCGCGCAATGCAGTTTGGAGGTCGTGTGCTGGCTTTGCGGTGGCCGCGATCGATGGCACCATGTTCCTCAAAAAGTCCGAAATTCCAGTGCTAGGGCCGTAAATGTCTCATGCATGGCTTGTTTCGATGGTGGCAATATTTGTGCGGCAATATTGGTTGAATGCTAACGCAAACCGTCGACAGTCATCGTGAGACGGATTCCGCCGCATTTTTTTTTTGTCTTCTTGAAAAATAACCTACCTTTCCTGTTCCCACACGCGCTGCACAATGATGCAAGATGAGTGCACAATGGTGTAGAGCCGAGAATGTCACAAGAGCAACTGTAAAGCACAATGCGCCGACGACCACGTAACCGATATGTAAGCGCAATGTAAGCGCAATGGTGAAGTTTTTGAACATTCAGAAGCGGTACTAATTGAAACATGGCCGATAGTTAAAGATGCAGTTTTTACCCCGCCTGATCTACAGGGTGTTCAAGCTAACTTTAGCCGGAGTTTAAAAATATGCAAATGCTACGTAGCTGGACAAAACAAAGGTAATGTTTGCCGTCGCTTGAGGATACTCAAACTATATTTTTTTCATTCCACCTAATTAGATAATTAGTCTTAATTAATGAACTTATCAGATATTATAATGAGATGAAACGTGTCAATAAGAAAGTTGTAGAGCGACATGAAGAACTCCCGATACAGGTTTCTTTTTCTCAATAAGTGTTACAAAAAAATGATTTTTCGAGCGTGAAAGCAGCCCGCGAATACACCCAAAGTGCCTCGAGCAGTCAGTCTCGTGGCACTTAATTCGAACAATTAATTAATTAGAAATTAATTAAGACTAATTAACTTGTATCAACCTTAGCAAGAAGATAGAAACAGAAATGCGAGCGGCAAAGGGGACAAAGTGAAGATGTGACTAATGGCGACGTGAATCATATTTGTTCTGTGTTATTATGGACAGTATACCACTACATATTTTGGCGCAGCCGCCAATAGAGACCGTGATATGGATGACATTCATCGCTGAAGACTGTGGTGGCCGCTTGGTTTTCAAGAAATACCTGGTCCGAGACGGAAATTCTCTCGGCCTTCCTGAACACGTTACCACAGGTGAGTTCGTCGGCATTGTCTTGACTGAAGCCTCCATTTCGGCCAAGCGTGTCCCAAAATGCTCGAAGCAGTGCTAGAGTTGTTGCAAGGTTTTCCGCACTACTGGATGGAGAGAGCCAACAGTCATCGCCAAGATTCTTGCGAAATATCAAGCCGTAGCTTTCACACCATCGACCAACGCTTTTCACAGGCGACGCAGGAAGAAACTTCTAAGCCTGCTTTGGACGTTTCAGGACCCATTAATACTACACGTAGTAAAACATTTCGCAAGGGTGAGCAAGAAGAAACAACAGATGTTAAATGTGTGCCTTTATTGACTACGGAGACCGTCTTACTTATGTCGTGAAGCCTCCTGTATATTCAGCTAGAAGTGAATGGACAACCCATGCGAGCTCTGATGGACAGTGTTGCTTCAGTGTCCATAATTAAGAAAAGCGAAGCAAACCCTTAACATATACTTCCTGGCAAGCAAATACTTGTACGGAGCTATGACGGTAATGAATGTAAACGCTGTGAATGGGTACGTGTTAAGTTGAAATATCAGTCACAGACTTCGGAAGTAACAGCTTCCGCTACTGAGAACCTGGAATACAATTTACTGCTCTCCCTTCCGGACATGAGGCTGATAAAACTGAATATTTACTATGATGGTGCTATGTGGGTCGACCCTGGCGTCGATAAAGCGAATGCAGAACTCAGCTCGAAACAACTGCGAGTACCGAAGAATGGAGACGACATTCGCCAAGTTTATTCAGAGCTGGTCTGTTTAGCAGGATATCCGCCAGTGACAACCAAGTTTCAAGTCCCGTTTAAGCTAAACGACGTAAGTGTAGTACGAAAGAAGCCGTACAATCTGACGAGGGAAAAGGAGGCGTGGCTCAAAGAAGAACCAAGGTAAATATACCTGGTAGCGAAGCTTCCATAACCCGCCGTGGTTGCTCAGTGGCTATGGTGTTGGGCTGCTGAGCACGAGGTCGCGGGATCGAATCCCGGCCACGGCGGCCGCATTTCGATGGGGGCGAAATGCGAAAACACCCGTGTGCTTAGATTTAGGTGCACGTTAAAGAACCCCAGGTGGTCAAAATTTCCGGAGTCCTCCACTACGGCGTGCCTCATAATCAGAAAGTGGTTTTGGCACGTAAAACCCCAAATATTAAAAAAAAAACGCTTCCATAGGAGCCCATACGTTCAAAACATGGCGGTTCATCGGCGGTTCATGGGGCTTAGCGCCATCTGTATGTCGTGGGAACACTTCCGGCGGAAGAAAAAATAATATGACGCCATGCCCATTAAAAGCAGAAGCGACGTCATGTTTTCGAAGGCGCGAAATTTGTTTTGTTGTCCTGCCTTTGAAGCTATATATTCAAATGCCCTGCCATTCGACTTGATTGGCGTTTCGAGCTTTCAGCATGGAAAGCGATGCAGGAAAAGGCAAGCCTTAAGCTTGTCGAAATCGCATCCCTGCCCAGAACATACTTTCTTTGGTGGCCGACGAAAGCTTTAGGTGTAGAGTGATGATCCTATTGTCGGATGCCAAGCCGTCGGCCAGCGCAGTCACGCGAAAACAACTACACAATTATCTGGCGGTCGTAACTCACTACTTTTGACTGAACAGATTAAGAAGCGATGAAGCTACCCGCGTCACCAAATTCAGACAAACTTCGACAAGCAAGAAAGCACGAACTGTGAGGAGGGCGTATTACAACAGGTGATCTTTACGAGTGCGCCTTTCTGCCCATTTCAAGACGTGCATTGCATTGCGAGTGATAGTGGCGTCAACGCCCCCTGTAGCGATGGGCGCTGAAAAGAAATGCATTTATGAATAATAATAAAATTAAATGAACTTGTATTTTCTTAACTCTTCACGAATATATAATATTGACTAGGAACTTTATTTTCGTTGAATGAATGTAACTGTGTCTCGTTTGAATTAAAAAACGCGTTTTTCTTTCCCAATGTTTGTTCCCTCCAAACATAGTCGCGCTTCAATCGTTGCTCCCATAACCCCCATGCTGATGTCGGTGACAATATGTACTGAACCGCTTTTCGCCCGAAGCTTCGCGACCTATTTGAATCGACCTTGGAAGAACTCTAAAAGATGTTGGATGCTAATATCATTCGGCCGTCCGTGTCCGCGTTTGCATCACCGATAACAATAGCTCCGAAAGAAATGGTACCCTGCGACTGTGTACGGACTATAGCATAATTAACACGCCTGATCCCTTTTCCAAGGCACAATATAGGTAACATTATCGATGAAACTGGCGGCTTAATGTGTTTTTCTAGAATCGATCTCTGCAAATGGTTTTGGCAGATTCCACTTGAAGAAGAGACAAAACAGTGCACTCATTTTATTACCCCTTTTGATATATATATGATTGCGATCGCCTGCCACTCGGCTGGAAGGATTCGCCAAGCTGATTTCAAAAGATGATGAACGCTGTTCTGAAACCCTAAATTGGCCGTTTTTGTAACGTTTACGTGGACCACATCATTGTATACTCCAAGAATGAGCATTTACATAGAGAACACCTGACACATGTGCTCACAGCTCTCTGAGAGGCTGCTCTAAAAATCAGCTTTAGGAAGAGTGAATTCTTCAAGAATAGAAGGACTTTTCTGGGTAGAGTACTGGACGGAACCACCAAAAACACAAAAGAAGAGCCAGTGACACGTATTACAAAGCTAGTGAAACCATATGAAATCCTCTCACTCTTGAAAACACGACGTTTGACAAGGATGACGCAAAAGGACGTACCCTTCTGCTGAACGGAGGAATCTGAGGCGGACTACAAACATCTGATTCAAGTGATCTCCTCTGATCCCACACTCTGCCTTCATGACTTCACCCTTCCTTTCGAACTTAGTACAAATGCTACTCAATATGGAACTGGAGCAGTCCTGTACCAGCGACACTGCAGCCGAGCAAGAAATCAACAACTTCGTGAGGTTGGCTACCACAGTTACACATTCACGAAAACAGAAGTACATTGCACCGCAACAGAAAAAGAAGCACTAGATGTTCTGAAAGCCATTCAATATTTTCGTTCCTACTGGAAAGGCGCGCATTTCAAAGATCTAAGGGTAACATTGCACGTTGGAGAGGCGAACTTCAGCAGTTCCACTTCGAAGTCAATCACCGCCCGCGTGGTTCGATGAAAGATGCTGATGCCCTATCCAGGTTTGCAGTCATGCAAGAGGACGCTCATCAGCCAACAATGAACGTCAGCAATGTATGGGAGGGAACCGAAATATTGCAGCCCACTAAGAAGGGAAGAATTGCAGCGCCTCCAACATTGGCCCCACACGTGTTAGATCTGCATCATAACAGCCCTCATACAGGTGGCCATGATGGCTTTTGGAGAACATACATGAAGCTTAGAAAACGATTCACATTGCCAAAAATGAAAGAAGACACCAAAAGATTTGTACAATCATACCATGAATGCCAAACAAATACAGTGAAGTTTAGACAACCTACTCAGCAGATGACCTTGCCTAACTACTCGAAAACGCCATTTGAGGTTGTGCACTTGGACTTCCCTGAGCGCCGGAAAAAATCCTAAGGTGTGAAGAAAACCCAAGCGTTTCCGGTATGCATTGACGAGTGCACCAGTATGGTGGTTGCTAAGCCGGGAGGAGAGGACGCTAACCACGTTATTGCTTTCATGAGCCGAAAAAATTTTTATAATGTGAAAGTAATAGCATCCGACAACGGGCCACTATTTGGAGCCGTCGATTGCGAGAAGGGGCGGAACAGCGCGGAATCGTGCTGAGGCTCACTGCACCACATAATTCAGCAGCTAACTACTTTGCTGAGAGAGCCATTCGTGATCTAAAGCCATACATGAGCATGTATCCGGCATTTCCAGATGGATGGAAATGTTGCCTCGAGGCTGCGGTATCCCATCACAACCGATCCTGCACAACGGGCCTAGGATGTGCGCTAATGTTTGCCGCTACTGGGAAACGTACATATCTTCCAGCTGACGCGGCACTGGGAGTGTACAAGATGGTACGGCTTACAGAAGCCAAAAGAAATGAGAAAAGTCAAGCGATGTACCGCACAAAAATCAAGTGAAACTCCGGCAAAAGGCAAGATCCTGCGCTACCTGAACTGCAGGTGGGGGAATGGGTGCTGGTGAGAAAAGGACTCTGGGTCAAACTCCATACACAAAGGACCATATCAGGTCGCGAAAACGGCTAGCCAACAGGGACAGTTAATGACTGTTTGGTACATCGGCCCCAATGACGCTCTCGAGTCCGCCTCCATAGCCAACGTCGTCAAGTGTTATCCTAGGAGGGTTGCAAGCAATGTTGTGGGGAGTGAAGCAACCTAGCGGAGGAGAAGATGGAAGCACGGAATGGAGCGGAGAAGAGGAAAAAATAAAGAAGTGGCTAATGGCGACGTGTATCATATTTGTGCTGTTTTATCATGTAGAGTACCACTATATATCTAATAAGGCGGAATAAAAAGTATAGTTTCAGTATCTCCAAGAAACGGCAGACAGCGTTACCTTTGTCCTGTCCAGCTACGCGGCCCTTGCATATTTTCAAACACTCAGTGAAGTTGGCTGGGACATCCTGTATATCATATATATGTCAATAAGTTATTCGAAACAACTGATACCGGGCTTCTAAGTTTTGAAATCTCTAACTTAGTTCTTTTTGACCAATTGGAGATCTCTGTCTAGTGTCCTCGCTCCCGTATACGTTAAACATATTTTAGTGCATTAAGAACAGAATTCGCCTCTCATTAATGGGCGCCGATACACCATATGCAATAAATAAAACTCATTTCACAAAGTTACAGCACGCAATGAAACGTGGTGTGGAGGAATGTGCGGAGAGGCTTGAGTAGATCACATTTCGCTCTATAGTGGCGAGCACGTGGTGACCTTCCACATGGAATTGTTCTGAGTAATAAGCAGACACTGCAAACTTCGTTTTCTTTTTCAAGAGGATAGCGGATTTCGTTCAGAATTTTTCCCTCCATTTCTTCAAGCACAGCGTTTCCCAACATTCCTTAACTGTCAAAAGTGAGCGCTACAGGATGCCTTCTGGTTTACTTAAATCACCCACAGCCTCGACAACCCTAAAGTATTCCATAAATATGGTTCCGGTCGCTTCTCTCTGCGACCAAATCTATGTTGTGATTCTGGGGGAAATGGCGAATTTCTACAAAAGAATCAGAGAGACGCGTCCCACACAATACGAGTGAATCTTTAGGGTGTTCTCCGTAAGCCCAAAAGTTTATACTCCTTACTTCTTTGTTTTCTCTCACCGCAAAAAAAAACATTCCCTTTGTCGCTAATGAACGACTATTTTCAGATAATCAAGACGTCATGAGTATTCGGGTTGTACTGGAAGACATACTTGTGTCCGAAAAAAGACAGGTAAGATAGCTTTGCTGCAAATGTAATGCTTCTTTAATTTTGTCTTAATTTTCCAAGACGGCATGAAAGGCTGGCACAGGAACAGCATCGAAAACCTTAGTGATCCATCTCGGTGTATTATGGGACCAGATGCTCAGTCTATTCAGAAAAACGTTTCAACATCACAGTACACGCTTTCACAACGCTAATGCGATTGCGTTGAAAAAAATTCAAGTGTATGTACTAGTCAAGAGTCAACCTAACTCGGACAATAAAATTGGTAAGGTATTTAGTGCTATTTAACTCAGGCAAGCAAAAAAAACTAGCGTCTTTTATCGACAATGCCACGCATCACAGAACCAATGGCGCGCCCCGATGAAGCCGATGGTTCATAATTGAGTACCACCATGTGAAGCTTGTATGTTCAGGGCCGTGGCTTCTGAGCCACGTGGCCAGCTCACGCTTCCAGAGACGGACAGTAGGCAGACAAGCAGGCAGCAGGGCCTTCTTCGATCGTGTTCGGGTGCCAACTGCCACGGCTGGGTGCTGCAGGTCCCCGGACAGGTCCGGCCGCACGCTACGGTTGCCTGTGCCACGAGCACCGGGGTGATAGTGCGCTCGCCACAAACTCTAAGCTGCGAGCATCGTGAGGCGCATATGTCGCTCAATTCATATGCAGACGATGTATTTCGTCCTACGCTTCTCATCAAAGACATCGCAAGCTTCCGAAAAATTTCTATTCCTTAATAGACGAAGGATTAGCATTGTACAGAATGATAGCTCCGTGGTCAAAGCAAGAAAGAAAAATGGTGCGTTTTACACGAGGCTGTCCTAGCATAAAGCGATTTCTTCTTACAAGTGTGCTCGGGACGGCACTTTCAGAAAATCGACATTTACAGAAAAAGATCTGAGCAGCGGCCCCTATCAAACCGCTTTCGGTTCAGGAATCTACAAGAATTAAATTTCATGCAGGCAATAAAGAGCCTTTTCACGCGTATCGCATCCGTTACCAAAACCGAGTTGCAGTGCTTCCACGTTCGTTAATCCCGCGTAATTTACTGCTTGTTGCATTCATGAACTTGTCGTGTGATTTATTTTCATCTTTTTTCTTCGTTTGAGCCATTGTCTTAGTTTGTGGTTTAAGAGGTGGCCCTGTGGCATACACATGTGTTTCCATGAAATTGTGGAGGCCCTCGCCATGTAGAATTTGCAGCAGTAGCATGGCAAACTTGCCGTTAAGGAGAAAACGCCTATAACAATATATCTGATCCGTTTGCAGCTTGGCAGCTCTTCCCCATGCTCCAGAACCTCCCCCCTCTCAGCACTGCGCCTCGAAGCAAAAGTGTTGATCGCACTGCGCTTCATTGGTATTCCATGGTAATTGCATTGGAGCGCAGCGTCTTTTTCAACCGAAAGGTAGCGCTGTGCTCAACTCGGTAGAGTGGAAAAGACGTTCGACACTGGGATCGTTTGAGAAAGCGGGGATTACACTCGCATTGTAAAACATTGCTTTGCTCAATACCCCACATAAATTTAAAGGGGTGGAGACATCAAAATTTTCGTTCATGCGTTTGTTGATTCAAACGTTGCGTCCTGCTTCAGGGAGCACGATACACACAGCGGGATTCATATATATCCGATAAATAATTTAATAATAGCATTATTATACCGAGCGATTTCGGTTTCGGTTTCTGGGCTCCAGGGGATGCTATGACGTCACAGAGGAGGAAACGCAACATGGCTTGGTCACGTGGCCCACAAAAAAATAGTGACGTAAAACTATGCTGCGTCGTCTGCTCGTGCATACGCGTGCTCTGCCAGCAGAGGTCAACCACTAGCGATTCGAAGTGCATGTCGCGATTATTACAATTATTGCGAAGAGCGACAACAACGGTAAGAAAATATTGCGGCTTGTGAGAGTCGGTGATTCATTCCGAAGCGCCGTAAGCTTTAGCTTTGAAGTGAACCGGAAAAGGCCTAGCGACGATATCGGCGGCGCCGAACGATCCGAGGCGGTGAAGCTGCCGTCGATGCCAGAGCGACCACTCCTCGGTCGCTGATTGGCCGCTTCGCCGTACGGCTGCCGCACAAATGGGTCCCGGGCCCGTCCTCTCTACGGCAAGGAAATCTCGCCGTTCGCGAGCAAAACCGCTGTCGCACGGGGGCCCGCGAACGGCAAACGGAGTGCGGCGAGTTTCCGTGCCGGTAACGTGGACGGGCCGGTAACGTGGACGGGCCGGTAACGTGGAAAGGCCAAGCGAAGGAGAGTCCGCTCCGAGCTGCCGAACTACGCGACTATGCGAGGAGAGAAGCAGACAACACGAACGCCGCATATCCTGCCCTTTCGGAGTCGGCCGGCTAGTGTTACACTCAAACGTGTAAAGGCCCGTTCGCAGGGCAACTCGCCGCACGCAGTTTGCCGTTCGCGGGCCGGCGTGCGGCGTTCGTGTTGTCCACTTCTCTCCTCTTGTGTCCGTGTCTGGACGCCTTACCCCTTCTTTGCATTAAGAAATGATTTCTATATGCCTGTAGCTCGGTCGTAGTGGAGGCTATGCTCGGTTGCGCGGCTCAGCAGGCTCCGTAATCGGCATTTCATCGCTACTCATCATACGTCACGTTTTTGTGCTGGTGTGCTATGACGTCACTATTTTCGTTCCTCCTCTGTGACGTAGTAACTGCCGCGCTAGCGATGGGTCTCGACTACGAGAAGGAGTTTTTAATGACTCTTTGGAGCTCAATTAAAATTATTTTGAAATGTTTGCAGCGTCCAATACCTCGTTCTGGGTGTCCTTGCATACGGAAGCAGCCTACAACATGCTTTTTATAGCCTCAAAATTTGGTGTCTCAACCCCTTTAAGAAAGCAGACGGCACAGCACCACCTCTCAGCAGAAGTGGTCACTGCGCTTCATTGGGATGGATGGATGGATGGATGGATGGATGGATGGATGGACTTTATCGCGGTCCTTTAGGGCGCGGACTCTCTGATACCAGTGGTATCAGTCACACGATGTACGCAGACGCCGTCACCATCTGGTTTACGGGAGGTAGCGACAGAGAGGTAGGGACAGCCCTGCAAGAAGCGATTGATGCTGCCCATAGGTAGCTCGAACCCACAGGCCTTCGGTGCTCACCGCTTAAGTCGGAACTGTTACTGTATCATCCCAAGCGCAGAGGCCCCAATGGGACGCCATGATAATTCTGAAGAAGCGTAGCGCATTCTTCAAGCCAGTCGAGGAGTGGCGTTGCACTAAACTCGATGGAAAGAAATAAGAGCTTCGAGTCGAGGATTGTTTGGGCATAGGGGGTGGGGGGGGAGGGTGGAAGAGATATCCTCTTGCGAAGAGTCCTCGCTTCTGGGCAAAGCCACTACAGGTGAAGGTCCACTGGAGAATCTGGAACAGCACACTTTGGACAGTTCAATGGGTAATTCTGCTGCTGGACCTCAGGCCAAGGAAGCTGAAGGTTTGCACTTAGCGTCTAGGCCACTGCAGATACACATCTGCCACCGACGTTTCCACAGGCGCTCATTTCTGCCCACGCAATAAATGTACAGCTAAAACTTCTAGCTTTCAGTACTTTGATTTTACCAAAATTATAATATGGAGCCATTGCATGGGATTCTTTTTACAATGAACATAAACATAAATTGGAAATGGTGAAAAGGCGTGCTGTTCGTTTCATTTTAAATAAATATTGGTCAAATGATTAGCCATCCAAACTATGCTCGTGAACAACATTCCGACACTGGAGCATCGAAGACAAATCATAGGATTAAAATTCCTGTTCAACCTATGTGAAGGGTCATTGCGCCTAGGTCAACACGCGAAGGTATACTCAGCTGTTTGCAGCTTGCACACCTCGTTACCGTCATTCTCGCAACTTCCCGATTCGTCTCGCACAAACATTTTTAAACATTCATTAGTTCTACGCACAATCCAGGAGTAGATTGCCTTGCCTGCCAGTGTCTTCTTATCGGATACGGTCAGCGCACATAGGAAAGCTGTGTCCGCGCTTTAACTGTGGTGTCGCGTCTGCTCTACCTCGTTATTATAGTGTTTCTACCTTGTTATTGAAATACGTCTATGCGTCTCGTTCTATACGGGTGTCCTCCTGTCGTTGATATGTTTGGGCAGTGAAAAACTAATATTGTCTGCAAAGTATCCCACCTGCTTGGTCTTATTTAAGACCGCGGTATACCTGTAAATAAAATAATAAACAAATCATTACAGGGCTTTTCTACAGGCATATTATATCTCGCCTTGCCTCGATGACGTAAGTACACCAGTGCACCCGTGAGAACGCAACGACGGTTGTGTAGCAGGCTTTCGTTGTGCGTTAAGAAATCCCAGGCTGTCGAAAGGGATTCCTTTCGTTTCTTTATACAACCACCGTTCACGACCGGCCCATGTCAGTGAAGGTGGGTTTCCGCGAAAAAGGGAATAGCAAGGAAAAGGAAGTCAACCAGGGTGGCGAGATTGGCTTGCTGGTAATTCACAAGTGCCTACAGGTGCATCCCACACAGGGGCGCGTGAAGGCACGAAACGACAGGCACGGCGTTGTGCGGGCCCTCCCATGTCGTCATGTTTCCTGTTCCTGCGTGCGCTAAGCCTCTAGGCAATCTGGAATAAATCGCTACATTTATCGACGCGGTAGCTCAGTAGCTCCGGCACTGCGCTGCTGAGCGCGAAGTCGCGGTTTCGATCGTGACCGAGGCAGCCGCATTTGTATAGGGGATAAATGCAACAAAAAAAAAATTCTAGTATATACTTAGATTTACGTGCAGGTTCAAGAACTCCAGGTGATCAAAATTATTCCGCAGCAATCCCACTACGGGGTGCCCCATGAATGAATTCGCGGTTTTGGCGCGTGATACACGATAATTTCATTTAATTCGTTGATACATTGTCCCGACCCTGCGTTCTACAATTTCGCGTCGCCATTGGTGCCAGCTATGCGCGTGCACATGGCCACGGTCGGCATAATACTGAAATATCTGGAGTCGGCCATGAAACTTTACGGGGCATTGGGAATTGCGAGAAAACCTGAATTCCTGCACAAGTATATGGCGCGTAGGTTTGGATTCAGTGCTTCAATCGGTGGTAGTTCTTGCGAGTTGCACAGTAACACATTGAAATAGACGGGTCACGCTTTAGTACAGTCGAAGTTTCTGTGTGCCGTGGAACCTGGGCCCCATAAATTTTTTTTGCCTGCTTTAGATTACTTGTGAACATAAAAAAAGTTTATGCGCGAGAAAGATCAGGCACTTCACTGATCCGGGCTACCAGCTCATTATTGTGAAAATAATGTGTAGGGGCATTCTGGCAACGCAGATTGCTTAGCATTAATGAATGCATGGTTTTACACCATTGAGCCGTAGGGTAATAATAGGGCAGCTGTACAGAGAGAGGTCGTTTTCAATTCAACTTCAGTTCTTCTAAAGAAATCGCATTCTCTCTATCATTTCACAGATGCTTGAAGTTGCTTTGACTGTGAACATGGACTCACATATTAATTACACTCAATGCTTAGAGGAGTACACATTATGGACCCAGCGACGAACTCTATTAGTTTACAATGAAAATACTATCTACACATCGGTGTATCTGGTAAGTGTACCGCCTATTGTGAGTAGCCTATTAGAAATGCGTTCCTCCACTTACAGAATTTCTAGAGTGCAATCCTGATTGATAGTGGCCTCTGAAGTGTACTACTATCTTTGAACTGCACATCTTTCTTTCTTTTGCATTTCTTCTTCCCCTTCTTCTCTTTCATCCAAAGTCAGAACAAACTGGAACCCTGATATGCAGGGTATTTATTTTATTTATTAATATTTGTTTACAATACTGCAAGCCCTTGGGGGCTGCTACAGGAGTGGGGAAAACATTATGCAATATTATGTATAAAGTAGCTCTAAACGTCGCTGAAATGCGTCAGGTATTTGGCAGTCCACAAACACACCACAATCGAGTTTATTCCAATAGGAAATTGTACGTGTCAGAAAAGTTGAACACATCTACTCTTGTAGTGTAGGGTAAGATAGCCTAAGGGTAATTAATACGCGTTGACAATCGTGCCGGAGAGCGCAAATACAAACTAGAATCTAAGCTTAGTGTTTTATTATACAGCTGGTAGAAAAACTTCAAGCGTGCGATTTGTCTACGAATAGACAGTTTTTGGAGCTTAGCCCTGTGGAGTAACGCGGTCACTGACTGAGTCCCATGGTAACATGAGTAAATAAACCTGGCTGCTAATCGCTGAATCCCTTCCAACTCATCAACTTACTTTTGACTGTGCGGATCCCAGATTATGCTAGCACAATCTATGGTTGGACGTGCTATTCCTTTATGATCTATCGGTTCTATTTCAGGCGTGGCATCTCTTAGTTTTCGCCTTAAAACGGCCAGCTTGCGTCCAGCTGAGCCACAACAATTTTCAGTGTGTTTGCTTCAATTTAATTTCGACGTAATTGTGACACCGAGATATTTTAGCTGACAAGATCGCCTAACTGCTTTATTTTTGATTTTATATGTAAATACCCGTGGCTCTTTCTTCTTTGATACAGATATACATGCGGTTTCATCAAAATTAATTTTCATTTCTCATTTTTCACGCCACTCCTCAATAGCTCTCAAGGAAGAATTTAGCAACACCTTGTGAGTGACGCTTTTCACGCGAGTAAATAGAACATGGTCGTTCGCGAACAGTACTACATCAACAGAAGAATGAACATCTTTTGCAATATTGTTAATATGTAGCAGAAAAAAATAGGTCCCAAGACCGAACCCTGTAGTACTCCGGTCGTCACAGGCGACGTAAGTGAAATTGCACCAGAAAACTGTACAAACTGATGCCTGTTGCGCAAATAGGCTTCAACCTAATTGATAATCTCCAAATGAACACCAAGCTCTCGCATGTTTTCAAAAAGTTTAACATGGCAAAGCGTCTCAAGTGCGTTTGGCAAGTCTATTGCGATTATATCAATTTGTTCTCTACAATTAATTGCAGTGGTGAAGGTGTGGATTGTTTCAAAAATCTCGGTAGCAGTTGGCAAGCGTTTCCGAAAACCGTGCTGCTTCGCGTAGAAAAGGTTGTTGTCTTCAGTATATTGTAAGTTATACTGTAAGTTGTAATACGGAAAGTTAAAGTATGAGAAATTTTAATAAAAAGGCTATACTGTCTTCAACAGGTGCTTTATACACTTTTGCGAACTCAACTTTTGCGAACAATTCAAGTCAATAGCTCAATATTTTATGTCGCGATCTTAGTATGCGTTAACATTAAAAACTTGAAGACAATTGTAGTGGAAGACAACTCCAGTTTGTTTTATTTTTCTAGAGCTCCAGTGTTCCAAGGCATGCCTTATGAAATTTGAGCCCAATTACGCTATATCATTATTTTTATTTTTTGCATTCGGAGGCGACAGCCTCGGCATAAAGTGGGAAACCCAGCTTCCCCCGCAGCTGAATGCGGGGGAAAATCGAAAGGCCGTCTTGATTTTACCGATCTGGGCAGAAGCGCAGCTGCAACCAGACCCGCCCACCTTCTGGACAGGCCTGCTTTAACGGTAACAAATTTTTTTATTATATATATCTCAAGCAGTACACAAAAGCTGGCCTGCCAAAGGCAAAGGATGGCTTGAGGGGCAATTGCCGGCAGCTGGAGACATGCAATACGCTTGACAGCTTTGCGGCCATCCACAGGCTAATCATTAAGAAGGATCGGGATGTAGTATTCGAAAATACGCCTGCCATACCTCGTGCGCACACGAAGAACAACAAGACGCTGGCGTGGATGGAGCTCTCTGTCAGGCATGTAAGCAAGGCAAAACGCGTTTTGTTCAGGTGTTTTTCTATGCAATTGTTCACGCAATGAGCTACCCCACGTAAGAATCCGTGTTTGTGTCACCACTGCCGCTGTCTGTTTCACTCCTGGCTGCACAATACCCTCTTACGGTGTGCGAACCTCTAAGTTCCACTCGCTGTTAATATAGCCAACAACATTTTCAGATTTTGAGCGTGTACACATGTTTAAACGAGAGTTTGCGCCCGCGTACCAGTGCTAAGCCGCTGCAGGAAAACCTGGCCGTTCACCTATTCTCAAACAAAAAAAAAAGGTGTCTCGACACCTCTACAAAACGAGTGAACGGAGTGAACTTTTCATTTGGAAAACGAGAAACGGTCAGTCCAAATGAAATGGCCGCAGCTGAAAGCGAGACAAGAAGGGCGTCCGTGACGAAAGATTTAATGAGCTCTGTAGCTCCGGTTGGAAAATTATAGCAAAAGTTCCGACCAAAAGAACGAATTCAACACCAAGTTTGGCAATGCGATAGGAGCAGTGCCACAAGAGTTACGGTATAAAGAAAGTCACTAGTCGTCATTCATTCGGTGTCCAAGAGCGCGAAGTAACAGGACACTGCAAGAACACAAAGCGCGGACCAGAGACTAGCGTTTATGGTGTGCGGCACACGGAATATAGATACATTAGAAAGTGAGCCAAACCCAGCAGGAAGCTTGACAAGGCGCTTACATATCATTTCTCATCAAATATCGCCAACGAAGCCGCGTGCATGGATGCACTCATTTGTCCTATTTGTCAAATAGAGCTATTTGTCAAATAGATTGCAGTCGAAGGCGTGCTAAGGCATACCTTTGCCTTTTCCCGTCCTTTCGCACTGTTTCGACTCCGACATGCACCCGCTAGCCTGCTTCAACGCTCTGGCCATTCCCGCATTCACACGACAGTTCACGAGGAGACAAGGTGCCACCACAATTTCTGTGTACGGGACACGCACGATTCGCCGGCAAGTGCGGAGCAACCATTCTGCAGATGTGAGCAGAGAAAAAGCCCAGGAATAAAGCACGAAAGCCTACGGCGTACACTTTTCAAATACATTTTTTTACTCTATATTTCGCGGTTCCTTTCTTATGTTACCCTTTGCTTATACCACGTCCTATAATTTGCTTATCTTTTACTATAGCGCTAGGCTCCCATAATAATAATAAAGAAAGGCGTCACGGTGATCAAGGAGGAGATGAGCTGCGTGCTACCGACCATGAGTCGAAGCGAAAACCACTAGTAGATACACTTCATGAAGACTTAGCTCGAAGGCGAGCACTTATTTTATCCTCTGAGGAAGTATTCAAGATTACCGCTCAGCAGGACTTCGGGCATAACCAATGTCGCAGGACGCGTTTTTAGTAGTCTCGAGTGGTCTAATTAATAGCAATGATAGAAACTGGAACAAAATAATACAGTAAAGGACACACACAGCCCTTACTAGTGAAAGCTGCTGGTTGCTGTTGTTTGTATTTTTGGCGCAATGTATCACGCCAAAAAATAAAGCTACGCATAGAAATGAAAGACTCGCTTTCGAATCCACTTGACATGCAATGACACAAAGAGCGTGTTGCTAAGCGTGAGGTTCAGACGTGCTATCACTTCATCGGTTATATTGGTCTTCTCTTGAACATCAATTCCTACAGCTAAAGTTAGTCTTCTAAATGGAACTGGAGGCCCTCTTTATCTGCTTCTCCGCCACAGCCTTGTTAACAATAAAATGAGTTTGTCTTCACCTATGCCAGCAGCACTGACCCATCATGACACATAAGAAATCCGCCGTGGTACATCGCTATTAGAGTTATAAAGCCTTAGCAATATATAGAAGAAGTGATCGAGCTATCAGTAAATTGACGAAGAAAGAAAAATCCGTGTTCAAGTACATGCAAAGGTTCCTTCTACTGCTTCTGCAGGAATAGATGCGCGCCGTGGTGGCGGTGTGCTCGTCGCTGTCTCTAAAGATTTTTTATCATCGCGCATTGACGTCAACAGTAACCTGGAAATCATCTGGGTGTCTTTAATAATTGACCATCAAAATATAGTCATTGGCATTTGTTACCGTCCTCCCACATACACTGATTCTTTTCTCCCGGAACTTCATGACAGTATTAATGACATTTTCTCACGTTTTCCTTTATCTCCCATATTTTTATTCGGCGACTTTAACTTTCCTAACATAATGCGGAACACAGAACCAGCTGCTGTGTCACCATTTTCCTCTCAAGCCCACGATTTTTTAGAACTATGCTCTACGTTTTCATTATCGCAGTTAACCACTCAAGCTACTAGAATCACGCCTGTCTCAGCCAACACCCTTGATCTAATCCTTACAACTAGACCTGACCTTGTTTCTAGTATTTCTTATTTACCAGGCATAAGCGACCACTCGTTACTTTCCTTTTATATTGATGCACACGTTCCAAAAAACAGCAAAATACGCAAGACAATTCGTGACTATGCTAGAGCTAATTTTGAGGCAATCAACAAAGAATTAGCAGATTTCACTAACACATTTTTGACTAACTTTGATGAACGTTCTATTCAACATAACGGGGACATGTTTTCAACTAAAGTAAACAAATTAATTGAAAAATACATCCCTGTTCGTATTATCACATCTAATCCTCGAACACCATGGTATAACTCCCATATCAAACGGCTTTCTAATCGAAAGAAACGTCTGTATCGCTTGGCCAAATTATCATCCTCAAACTCACGCTGGACGGCCTATAAAACTGCATCTGATACTTACATTGCAGCATTAAAGGAAGCTAAAGATAACTTCATGTCGAATACCTTACCCCAACTTCTCAATTCTAATGTTCGAAAGTTTTGGCGTATGATTAACCCCTGTCTTGATAACTCCATTGCCTTGGTAGACACAGCCGGCAACCCCGTCCCACCTAACCAATGTGCTACTATCCTTAATGACACCTTCTCCAAAAATTTCTCCGTCGCTACAAATACTAATCTTCCAGACACTTTTCGTTACAGTTACCCATTCATGCCTCCCATTAGTGTTGACACGGCTGGAATTACGAAACTCATCAATAACTTAGAGCACCATTCCTCCCCTGGTTATGATTCTATTGATTGCAAATTTCTTAAAAATACTTGTGTCTACAGCTCAATCATACTAACAAAAATATTTCAGCAATCGCTTGACACATCAACTCTTCCAACCCAATGGAAAATTGGGAAGGTGATTCCAATATTCAAATCAGGCAACAAAAGTTCACCATGTAATTATCGACCCATTTCCATTACTAGCACATGCTGCAAACTCTTAGAACATATTATATACTCGAACCTTGTCGCCTTTCTCGAATCTAACTCCTTTTTCTCACCAGCTCAACATGGCTTCCGGAAATCATTTTCGTGTGAAACGCAGCTCATATCATTTACTCATAAACTGCACCGTATTCTTGATCGTTCTACGTTAGCTGACTGTATTTACTTAGATTTTTCTAAAGCATTCGACAAGGTCTCCCACATACTTCTTTTTCATAAACTTAGTCAACTTAATATCGATAATAGTCTTTATTTGTGGATCAAAGATTTCCTTTCAAACCGTTCCCAATTTGTTGTAGCCAACGAACTTTTTTCTAACCAATGTCCTGTTCAATCTGGAGTCCCACAAGGATCAGTATTAGGCCCCCTTCTTTTTCTCATTTTCATTAACGACCTTCCTTCTTTAGTTTCTTCTAATATTCATCTTTTCGCTGACGACTGCGTTATTTTCCGTGAAATAGTTACTGATAACGATGCTAACATTCTCCAGTCAGATTTAAATTCTATATCTCAGTGGTGCAATACTTGGCTAATGGAATTAAATATTAACAAATGTAAAGTGATGCGTATCTCTCGCGCATCCAGCAGTCCTGGTCCATATAACCTGAACAACTCTCCTTTTGCCGCGGTTTCCTCCTATAAGTATTTAGGCGTTCATATCACTTCTAATCTAAGTTGGTCTCTGCATATTGAGAAGATAATTAACAACGCTAACCGCATGTTAGGTTACTTACGCCGTAACTTTTCTGCAGCCCCTTCGTCTTTAAAGCTCTTATTATATAAAACACTCATTCGATCTAAATTAGAATACGCCACTCCAGTCTGGGATCCAAGCATTAACAATTTGGTTGCCTCACTAGAAATGGTGCAGAATCGCTCTACTCGCTTCATCTGTTCCTGTTATAACCGCACTGCTAGTATAACTTCTATGAAATCTGATATATCTCTTCGATCCCTAGCATCCCGGCGAAAAAATTTTCGCTTGAACTTTTTCCATCGGCTTTACTATCACCCTACCCTCCGTGACGAATTCATTCTTCAGCCACATTATATATCTAACCGTCTTGACCATCGCTTTAAGGTTGGTATCGAGCCATGTCATACTAAAACCTTTCTTTACTCTTTTTTACCTCGAACCTCACAAGATTGGAATCACCTTTCTTCCGACATTGTTTCCATTAATGATAATACCCGATTTAAACATGCCTTAGCTAACATTGTATAATTAGGATTTACCATACCTTGGAATGCTTTGTGATATTATGTTTATTATGTTCATTATTATTTTGTTATGTTACTATGCACTGTGTTTATTCTATACCCACTCCCCTCTGTAATGCTTCGGCCCTGAGGGTAAAATAAATAAATAAATAAATAAATAAATAAGAAAAGCACTTATGACTGCAAGTCATGCTAGTGGTTTGACCGAATAACGCACAATGTTTTCCGGCAGTAAATAAAAGGTTAAGCAACGCATAAGCAGCACCATAAATACATCTGCGTATTTTCTGTCAGTTTCGTTTTTCCTTTAACGTTTTCATTGTTGTAAATCATGTGACGCGAGTAGGAATAGCATTTGGATCCGATGTTCATGGCGCCACTGACTAGCGTTGATGTAGGTTTCTGTATAATGTCTGAAAGCTCTTAAGGAACCGCTTTCGTGGTTGTCTAGCCAAATCAATGTCTCTATTTTATTACCAAATTTTCAAAAAAAAATCTTTTCTTACACCCAGGAATTCTGGCGATCCTTTAGCCTATGTGGTGGCTACAGGTTGTTTACGATCAAGTGTTCATAGTTCGCGTGCCGATAAATCTCCCTAAAAAAGTGCCTTTCTTTTTTGTTTTAGCTTCGTGGCATCTACTATCCTGACATTTATTTCCAAGGACCTACACTTGCCTCCAAATTAGGCAAGTACAGTCAAGCGGTGAAATTCCAAAAGGATGATGAAAATCAAACATGCTTCATTTATTTTACTGGAAGGTAAGGAATACAGCCCACAGTCAGGGGCAGACAATACTGTAACGGAGGCGAACGACGCCGTGTGCATTGAAAAAATTGGTATAGCTGTCACGACGGCAAGGTTATGGCGTTCTTCTGGGCACAATTTTGTGATTGTGATTTGCCACGCGGACCGGTTTTAACGGAGCCGAGATGCAAAACTGTTCCTGCACTTAGATTTAGGCACGCGGTAGAGCGCCGCACGGGGTAGCAGTTGCTCGGAGGCCTCCACTACGGCGTTTCTCATAGCCGTAGTATCGATCTGTGGTGTTAGACTTTGAGAATAACGCGGTGTCTGCAGCGCCAGCCTGTTCATATCGCAGTAAAATGAATTCTGAATTGGAGGAACGACTGAAGCCTGTTGGTTTCGTTTTATCTGCAACGTTTTAATTGGAAGCTTCTTCCTTTTATACAACTATTACTTTGGGAGCTAAGCTTGGCCCAAATCTCGTATTGTCATGGTACATTCGACTTATTGCTTTCGCGGGCTCTAAAGCGCTCTCGAGTTCCGGTTTACGTATGTCGACGTGTCACCGAAAGCATGGGACACAATCCCCTGGTTCATTCAAAGCGCCGTGCTCAAGCTCTCACCTTCGAGCCGGGCGCGCGACCGAGACCCGGCAAAAACACGTGGTTAACCTGATTGTTCTGGGAGCAGCTAGCGCGTTCGGCTGAGGAAGCTTTCTCTGACTGCAATCCTGAGAGGACTCCGCATCGCTACAGACTAGTAGCGCTGTAGGAACCTGTCGATTCGGCTATCGAATGTACCACTAGTGAATCATCTTGTTTCCGGTTTGTGACGTACTATGCCTCTCCGATGACCTGGAGAGGCAAAGCAAAAGAGTGGGTCTAAAAATTAATCTGCAGAAAACTAAAGTAATGCTTAACAGTCTCGGAAGAGAACAGCAATTTACAATAGGCAGCGAGGCACTGGAAGTCGTAAGGGAATACATCTACTTAGGGCAGGTAGTGACGGCGGATCCGGATCATGAGACGGAAATAATCAGAAGAATAAGAATGGGCTGGGATGCGTTTGGCAGGCATTCTCAGATCATGAACAGCAGGTTGCCATTATCCCTCAAGAGAAAAGTATATAATAGCTGTGTCTTACCAGTACTCACCTACGGGGCAGAAACCTGGAGGCTTACGAAAAGGGTTCTACTCAAATTGAGGACGACGCAACGAGCTATGGAAAGAAGAATGATAGGTGTAACGTTAAGGGATAAGAAAAGAGCAGATTGGGTGAGGGAACAAACGCGAGTTAATGACATCTTAGTTGAAATCAAGAAAAAGAAATGGGCATGGGCAGGACATGTAATGAGTAGGGAAGATAACCGATGGTCATTAAGGGTTACGGACTGGATCCCAAGGGAAGGGAAGCGTAGCAGGGGGCGGCAGAAAGTTAGGTGGGCGGATGAGATTAAGAAGTTTGCAGGCATGGCACGGCCACAATTAGTACATGACCGGGGTTGTTGGAGAAGTATGGGAGAGGCCTTTGCCCTGCAGTGGGCGTAACCAGGCTGCTGCTGCTGATGATGATGATGATGATGATGATGATGATGATGATGATGATGATGATGATGATGATGATGATGATGATGATGATGATGATGATGATGATGATGATGCATTTTGCAGTATAACACGCTGTGGGGCTAATTGGTTTATAGTATTCAAAAGATGAAACGCCAACAGAGACAGACAGGCTCCTTGTCCTGCCACTGTTCTTCATTAGCGTGCTGTCTCTGTGGGCACTTCATCTTTTGAAGCTATACCTTTTGGTCACGGGTGTCAGTGGAGGGAGTGGAGGTTATTCAAACTGAGACATCTGACAAATCTGTTGCTCTGCTCATTGCGTGGCTAATTTCTTTTAAACCGCAATGTCTGCTGAGAAACAGTTTATTCTTGTACAGCGAATTCCAAGTACGATCTTATTGTTCCATTCGATTGGCCATCCCTGCCGACCTGCTTATTAGCGTTTTACTTCATTTGTGGCCAACTAAATTTTTGGTAGCAAATGCAGGCATTATGAGGAGTCGTTGTAGTCTACGGAGGTTGTATCCTTTGAGGGTTATTACCTGCTATGCTATATTCAGAAGCCCGGATTGAAGTGGGAGGTAATGTACCAAGGCTGCCAGTAGGTAAGCTCTCCCAAATATCGAATGACCTAATAAATAAACCACAAAGTATTAAAGCGTCTAGTTGAAGAGATCAGATAAAATTCACTGAACTGTCAAAATCGATCCACAAGAAAAAGCAAGGGATATTCTAAATTATAACGCCTGAGGAAGCAATAAAAAATGGGCGCAGCATAATATCAGTGAGAAGAAAACTTGGCGTAAGACAAGCCAAGATATTGCACTCAAAGATAAGCAGAGAAAGATCATCAGCAGTTTCGAAGATATAGTAAAAACAGCTGAAGAAATCAAAACTGACATGTACAGTACCCCGAGCAGCCACGCTACCTCCATTTGAAGTAGTAATGAACAGGATACAGAGGCTCCTTCTATAACTAGCGATGAAGTTTGAAGGGCCTTACGAAATATGAACCGGGGAAAAACAGCGAGAGATGGAATAACAGTTCATTTCATGAAAGATGGGGGAGATTTCATGCTTGTGGAACTTTTGGCCCTTTATACGAAATTTCTCATGACTTCAAGTACTCCAGATAACCGGAAGAATGCTAATATTAGACTAATCCACCAAAAAGGGAGGTGTTAAAGAATTGAAAATTACAGGCCCTTTAGCTGACTTTCAGTTTTGTATAAAAACATTCACCAAGATAATTTCCAATAGAATAAGGACAACACCTGACTTCAGTCAACCAAGAGAAAAGGCTGGCTTCACGAAGTGACACTCTGTAATGGATCACATCAGTGCCATCAATCAGGTAATTGAGAAGTCGGCATAGTACAATCAACCTCTCTATATGGCTTTTGTAGATTCTGAAAAGGCATTTGGTTCATTAGAGATACCAGGCGTCATAGAGGCACTGCATAATCAAGGGCTGACATGGCTGCGTTTTATGCAATCCATACAAATGGTGTGCCGTCAAAAAACTATAATCAGTGCAAAAAAAGGCAGTACATTTTGTTTGTAGGATATGACAAGGAATTTTCACCGTCTAACTCTCTTCCCCTACTTGGTCCCACTCCTCTCGCAGAGCGTCGCAAACTTGAATGCCTATAATTCCTTCCCACGTTGATCAATTCACCTCGCCTCTCCTCTCTTGATAACTATTTCGGTTTTTCCAAACCCTCATGTACGAGCAGTCATCATCATCATCATCAGCCTGGTTACGCCCACTGCAGGGCAAAGGCCTCTCCCATACTTCTCCAACAACCCCGGTCATGTACTAATTGTGGCCGTGCCATGCCTGCAAACTTAATCTCATCCGCCCACCTAACTTTCTGCCGCCCCCTGCTACGCTTCCCTTCCCTTGGGATCCAGTCCGTAACCCTTAAGGACCATCGGTTATCTTCCCTACTCATTACATGTCCTGCCCATGCCCATTTCTTTTTCTTGATTTCAACTAAGATGTCATTAACTCGCGTTTGTTCCCTCACCCAATCTGCTCTTTTCTTATCCCTTAACGTTACACCTATCATTCTTCTTTCCATAGCTCGTTGCGTCGTCCTCAATTTGAGTAGAACCCTTTTCGTAAGCCTCCAGGTTTCTGCCCCGTAGGTGAGTACTGGTAAGACACAGCTATTATATACTTTTCTCTTGAGGGATAATGGCAACCTGCTGTTCATGATCTGAGAATGCCTGCCAAACGCATCCCAGCCCATTCTTATTCTTCTGATTATTTCCGTCTCATGATCCGGATCCGCCGTCACTACCTGCCCTAAGTAGATGTATTCCCTTACGACTTCCAGTGCCTCGCTGCCTATTGTAAATTGCTGTTCTCTTCCGAGACTGTTAAGCATTACTTTAGTTTCCTGCAGATTAATTTTTAGACCCACTCTTCTGTTTTGCCTCTCCAGGTCAGTGAGCATGCATTGCAATTGATCCCCTGAGTTACTAAGCAAGGCAATATCATCAGCGAATGGCAAGTTACTAAGGTATTCTCCATTAACTTTTATCCCCAATTCTTCCCAATCCAGGTCTCTGAATACGTTCTGTAATCACGCTGTGAATAGCATTGGAGATATCGTATCTCCCTGCCTGACGCCTTTCTTTATTGGGATTTTGTTGCTTGCTTTATGGAGGACTACGGTGGCTGTGGAGCCGCTATAGATATCTTTCAGTATTTTTACATACGGCTGGTCTACACCCTGATTCCGTAATGCCTCTATGACTGCTGTCGTTTCGACAGAATCAAACGCTTTCTCGTAATCAATGAAAGCTATATATCAGGGTTGGTTATATTCCGCACATTTCTCTGTCACCTAATAGATAGTGTGAATATCATCTATTGTTGAGTAGCCTTTACGGAATCCTGCCTGGTCCTTTGCTTGACAGAAGTCTAAGGTGCTCCAGATTCTACTTGCGATTACATTAGTAAATAGTTTGTAGGCAAAGGACAGTAAGCTGATCGGTCTATAATTTTTCAAGTCTTTGGCGTCCCCTTTCTTATGGGTTAGGATTATGTTAGCGTTCTTCCAAGATTCCGGTACGCAAGAGGTCATGAGGCATTGCGTATACAGGGTGGCCAGTTTCTCTAGAACAATCTGTCCACCATCCTTCAACAAATCTGTTGTTACCTGATCCTCCCCAGCTGCCTTCCCCCTTTGCATATCTCCCAAGGCTTTCTTTACTTCTTCCAGCGTTACCTTTGGGATTTCGAATTCCTCTGGACTAATTTCTCTTCCATTATCGTCGAGGGTGCCACTGGTACTGTATAAATCTCTATAGAAATCCTCAGCCACTTGAACTATCTCATCCATATTAGTAATGATATTGCCGGCTTTGTCTCTTAACGCATACATCTGATTCTTGCCGATTCCTAGTTTCTTCTTCACTGTTTTTAGGCTTCCTCCGTTCCTGAGAGCATGTTCAATTCTATCCATATTATACTTCTTTATGTCAGCTGTCTAACGCTTGTTGATTAACTTCGAAAGTTCGGCCAGTTCTATTCTAGCTGTAGGGTTAGATGCTTTCATACATTGGCGTTTCTTGATCAGATCTTTCGTCTCCTGCGATAGTTTGCTGGTATCCTGCCTAACGGAGTTACCACCGACTTCCACTGCACACTCCTTAATGATGCCCACAAGATTGTCGTTCATTGCTTCAACACTAAGGTGCTCTTCCGGAGTTAAAGCCGACTACCTGTTCTGTAGCTTGATCTGGATTTCCTCTATTTTCCCTCTCACCGCTAACTCATTAATCGGCTTCTTATGTACCAATTTCTTCCGTTCCCTCCTCAGGTCTAGGCTAATTCGAGTTCTTACCATCCTGTGGTCACTGCAGCGCACCTTGCCGAGCACGTCCACATCTTGTATGATGCCAGGGTTAGCGCAAAGTATGAAGTCTATTTCATTTCTAGTCTCGCCGTTCGGGCTCCTCCAGGTCCACTTTCGGCTGTCCCGCTTGCGGAAGAAGGTATTCATTATCCTCATATTATTCTGTTCCGCAAACTCTACTAATAACTGTCCCCTGCTATTCCTAGTGCCTATGCCATATTCCCCCACTGCCTTGTCTCCAGCCTGCTTCTTGCCTACCTTGGCATTAAAGTCGCCCAGTAGTATAGTGTATTTAGTTTTCACTCTACCCATCGCTGATTCCACGTCTTCATAGAAGCTTTCGACTTCCTGGTCATCATGACTGGATGTAGGGGCCTAGACCTGTTCAATCTTCATTTTTTACCTCTTATTAAGTTTCACAACAAGACCTGCCACCCTCTCGTTAATGCTATAGAATTCGTGTATGTTACCAGCTATATTCTTATTAATCAGGAATCCGACTCCTAGTTCTCGTCTCTCCGCTAAGCCCCGGTAGCACAGGACGTGCCCGCTTTTTAGCGCTGTATAGGCTTCTTTTGGCCTCCTAACTTCACTGAGCCCTATTATATCCCATTTACTGCCCTCTAATTCCTCCAATAGCACTGCTAGACTCCCATCACCAGATAACGTTCTAGCGTTAAACGTTGCCAGGTTCATATTCCAATGGCGGCCAATATGCAGTCAAAGCAGTCAATATGCTTTAAGTATCTCAACCTTTTTTGTCCGCACTGATTCCTTTACACAGAGTTATTTTCTTTCCATCAGCAATTGAAGTCGGGAATTCACTACCGGGCAACATCCATTCACTTCCACTAAACAATTCACGCAAGCTTGTTTATAAATGTTTGTATGTTTGTTGTTCATCCCAGTCCGGCAATAGCCTCATTGAGACTGCAGTATGTATAAATAAAATTAAAATTAATAAAAGGAGTACAGAAGGCTTACGCGTATTTTGGAAAATATTTAGAAAGATTCCACAGCTACCTTGACTCCCCACAAGTAGAAGAATAACTATAAAGAAAGGAGCCAGGCAAAGAGACACAATCTCTCGAATGCTATTCACTGCATGCTTGGAAGAAGAATTCAAGCGATTAAACTGTGAAGGCTTAGGAGTGAGGATCAACGGCGAGTATATCGACAACCTTCGGTTTGCCGATGACTTTGTCCTGTTCAGCAACAGTGGGGACGAGTTACTACAAAGGATTGTGGACCTTAACAGAGAAAGTGTAAAAGTGGGGCTGAAGATTAACATGCAGAAGACAAAGATAATGCTCAATAGCCAGGCAAGAGAACACGAGTTCATCATCGCCAGTCAGCCTCTCTGTGAAGGAGTACGTTTATCTAGGTTAGTTACTCACAGGGGACCCTGATCATGGGAAGGAAATCTACAGAAGAATTTAAAAAAAAAGGTTAGAGTGTATACGGCAGACATTGCCACATTCTGAGTGGAAGCTTCCACCATCATTGAAAAGAAAGGTGCACAGTCAATGCATTCTACCGGTGCTAACATATGGGGCAGAAACTTGGAGGTTGACAAGGAAGCTTGAAGAGAGGTTAAAGACCACACAAAGAGCGATTGAACGCAGAACGTTACTCGCAATGTTAATAGATAAGAAGACTGCGGTGTGTATCGGAGAGCAAACAGGGATAGCTGATATTCGAATTGACATTAAGAGAAAAAAATGGAGTTGGGCAGGCCATGTAATGCGTAGGGTAGATAACCGGTGGACCATCAGGGTTACAGAATGGGTGCCAAGAAACGGGAAGCGCAGTCGATGACGACAGAAAACTAGGTGGGGTGATGAAATTAGGAAATTTGCGGGCGCAAGTTGTAATCGATTGGCGCTGCACAAGCGCAATTGGAGACCACAGGGCGAGGTCTTCGTCCTGTTGTGGACCTAAAATTGGGCTGATGATGATGATTTCACTTGTATGTTACCGGCCCGCGCATTTCTCGCTGTGGCCCTTTAACAGTATTTGATATGTTACAACGAAATATGTAACGCCAATAAAATTCAGCAACCTTTTACCATTACAGCTACATTCTACAGCTCCCTTGTGCTATGCACTTTGGATTGTACCCGTTGGACGTTCAACTTTGCAGCTTATTCATCCGCAGCCGTGAGTACACAGAGCCATGACCCTGTAGCAATGCAGGCACGTACACACAGCAAATCTTGCGAGTACCTCTGTGTTGCAGTTACGTGAGTTAAACTGGTCTGTGAACAGTATGTGACCGAGTCAGAAGTTATTATTAGTGGCCCGAGTATCGAGTGACACTCTAAGTTTCTTGCGCAGCAGTTCCAGTTCACCTCCTTAGACTACCGGGGACGAAATTCAATATAAATCAGAAAAAAAAATAGAAAAAAATAGTTCAGTAGAAAATTCATGGGTTTCATTATAGATATGATATCAGAGCGTAAGTTTAGTCACAAGTAATGTCTGGAATAATAAAAATTAGTTAGAAATCACTGATTACCACAAACCAAAACACAAAATCGTAAACTTTAAGACCTGCCACGTGAGCACGATTTTGGCGAAATTCCTGGAACCCTTGATGCAGAAAGCGGAAGTAATAACGTCATTAATGAGGTCGCACACAAGAAGGTGGCGTGATATTCAACCGGCTAATTATTGGAAAACAGTTGAATGGCATGGATTGAATACCTGTCTAATAGAGCGGTTGTGACGTCCCTTCCTCCACTGTCGCTTCTTCTCTCCCGGCGCTCGCTCACTCGCTCGCAACACCTGAATGCGCGAGCTCGTTACACGCTCTGACGTCAGCACCGGAGAGGGCGCGTAAAGTGCGCTTCGTGCGTCGCTCGTTAGGGGGCTACGCCCTGCCAGATGGCGCACGCTGCGTTTCCTCTTCCCCCTCCCTCGCTCCTCACCCGCATATCGAGCCAGGGGAAATACATTCGCTTGCTTAACCTAAAGAACACCAAGGCGGAGGAGCGAGCGCCACTAAGAGGCACCTAAGTCACCGATTATGGTTGCCTACCATTTTTCCGTTCGCTTTCCCTACGCACAATGTTATGGCAGACGTACGCGTAAGTCTCCTATAATTTTCAAAAGAAACGAAAAAAAAAAAGAACTGCGAGGATGCTGTTAAGAAACGACCATGAGAATAAGGAGAACAAGGTAAAAGTGGGAGCCAACGTTTCGGCAATTGAACGTGAATTTTTCAAGGTGACATATGCTTTTCTCGGCGCAGTACATAAGGGTAGTGTTCTTCTAAATGGGGGAGGGGGTAAGGCGTGTGGGCGAGGCAAAGGTCTTATGTACTGCGCCGAAGAAGGCATATATCGCCTTGAAAAAGATAAATTCCCATGCCGAAACGTTGGCTACCACTTTTACCTTGTTCTCATTCTGCTCATCGTCTTGAATTTCCAACTCCCGCCTTCCTCACGTTTTCGCCTAATGAACGACCACTTAGCTTAAGCTGTAAATCTACTTCCGATTTCCGAATCTACAAAGAAGAAGTTACACTACATTTGTGAGTTTAAGAACTAAACGTGAGAACACTTAACCACTGGTACTGAGCTGCGATACACCATGCCGCGTTCAGCATATGGGATAAAATGGCAGCATAATTATTGGTTTTACGGAAATTTTACTCTTATAACCAACGCAAAGAAAAAATAACTTCTGGAAAGACCGATGAATGAAAGAATTATGAATCTACTGTCGAACTCAATTGCTTGAAAGTCGTCCCCGAAGCTAGTGTATAGAATTGCTGAAAGCGACGCTCAAACACGCAAATTGTTTCAGAAAACTATCGAATATACCTGCAGAATCTGTTACGTAGAAAGGAGCATATGCATTGACGATGTTTAAGCCATGAACTATTCTTTTCGTTTTCAGTGATGTTGAATGTATTGTGACATGACCTCTATGTTATTCTGTGTGCTGTTTAAGTGCGACGAAGTATTTATGTTGCAGTCATCCGGTTACTGCGGTTCCGTAAGACGAAAATAGAAATGCGAAAAAACTTCCTGCAAAACCGACCTTGCGATGAATGGGAATGAATACGCGATTAGCATTTATGAAAGGTAGCGACACACCACAGACAGGTTATTATTTTTAAGAATCTGTTGTTGTCATTCTTAAGTTTCTGTTGCTTCGGCTTTTAGAAAAATACCCTGACTCCAATATCGACCCACTTTTCTATGACACTCGCTTGCCGAAGTCATTATGAGCAATATTACATGATGCGAACCTATGACGACTATGCAGTGACGCTGATGGAATGACGACGACATCACGGTATGATTGTGTGACACGCGTTACGATGACGACGGCGCTAAGACACTGAAAGGACGATTCTGAAAAAATGACTACGGCATAACGAAGGCAACGTAACGACGGCGGCATGAGTACAATGGCATGACAGCGAATGTGTGACGACAATGGTATGACGACAGCATGACGAGAGTCGGATGACGAAGTTAGAATCACGACGATGGAACAACACAATGGCATCATGAAGACAGTATGACAACGAGTGCATCACAAGGACATAAAGACGACGATGACCTAACAAGAGGCGTATGGAAGGACGGAAAGAAATCAACTTTATTCAAGGTCCTGCAGGCCACGAGAGCTTTCGGGAAGAGGGGTATAGTCACGACTGAATGAAGACAGCATGATTAATATGCACTGATGAAGAATATATGAGGTCGACGGGACGACGGAGGCGGTATTACGACGACGGCATGATGACAATGGGATGGCGTTACCGAAATGGTGACGATGGTAAGACGACAGCACGGTGACGTAAGCATGATGACATTGGCATGACGACAACGGCGCCACAACGACGACGGCATGCTAAGAGTCGCATGACGAAGTTAGAATGACGACGGCAAATCGACGAGACAACGACATCAGGACGACATTATGATAACGGAATGAGGACAACCGGATGACGACAAGTGACGACGATGGCATGACGAGAATCGGATGACGAAGCTCAAGTGACGACGATGGAACGAACACAATGGCACAACGACGACAATATAACAAATGCATGACGAATGTTTGACGACGATGGCGTGACGGCAACGGCATGGTGAGAATTGGATGACGACGCTAAAATGACGACCACACCACGAGGGCATCACAATCAGCATGACAGACTGAATGGTCCAACTTATTAGACAACTTGAGCTACTGGGTCAACTTGAAAAGCGTGATGACAACAGATGACGAGGTTGGGATGACGAAGCTGAAAGGATGACAGAAAAACCACGACCGGTATCATTCTCACGAGCAAATTACGAACTGGCTCAAAGTAATAGAAAACTTGGCCCACTAGGTCCGCGTAAGATAAATAGACAGACAGCTCAACGGCAAGTGTGCGCCAGGTGCCGACAAAATCAAAAAACAAGATGCTGCGAAATTTTGACGACCGTTCGATCGGATACCTCACCGAGAAGATCAACGAGACGTGGAAAAACGGCAGCGTCCCAGAGCAATGGAAGACCGCCAATGTCGTCCTGATCCCCAAACCCGGCAAGGCTCCGAACGTGGACAACCTCCGACCCATCTCTCTCACCACCTGCGTCGCGAAAGTGGCGGAGCACGTCGTCGTCAACACACTAAACAGATATCTCGAAGAGAACAACATGTATATGCACAATATGATTGGCTTCCGTGCCGGCCTCTCGTCGCAGGACGCCATGCAGATGATCAAACATCAAATCATCGACGGCAGCACCAGGGACACCAGGGCCCAGCTCGGACTCGACCTCGAGAAAGCGTTTGGCAACGTTCTCCACGAATACATTCTGGCCTCCGTCGCAGACCTCGAGCTTGGCCCCAGACCATATAACTACATCAGTTCGTTCCTGACGGGGAGGAAAGCGAAGCTGCGGATCGGCGACTTTGTCTCCGACGAGGTACTCCTGCGCCCACGGGGCACGCTGCAAGGCTCGGTCATTTCGCCTGCTCTCTTCAACATCTATATGGTCGGCCTATCGGGGAATCTGGCCCAAGTTGAAGGTAGCAAACACGCCATCTACACCGAAGACATCACGATCTGGTGCACCGGCAGTAGCGAAGGGCAAGTGGAAAGCGCCATGCAAGAGGCGGTAGACGTCGCGGAGCAGTACCTGCTACCCACCGGACTCAGATGCGCCCCGACAAAAATCTGAGCTTCTGCTTTATAGGAAAGAAAAAGGCGGCAGACCGAAGGGCTGGAAACCGGTCTCGGAAAGTGACATTCACCTGTTCACTCGGAGCGGTGACGCGATAGACGCGATACGCAGGGTCGACGCCATCAGATTCCTGGGTATGTTCAGCGAATCACGTGGCGGCAACGGCACTGCGTTGCGCAAGATAACTGCGAAGACTGACAATGCTTATCGCCTCGTGCGAATGGTCACGAACATACAACGTGGCCTCAAGGAGGACAACCTGATTCGGCTCATCAACGCCTTTGTGCTGTGTCACTTCACCTACACGGTGGCCATGCACAACTGGCTTAGAATCGAGTGGCAAAAGCTTAATGCCCTAATTAGAAACTTCGTCAAAAGATCCCTCGGGCTGCCCGTCAGAACGCATACCGAGGACCTCCTTCGACTCGGCATACAAAACACCATGGAGAAGATAGCCGAGGCTCAAGAACGGGCCCAGCTAACTCGGCTGTCCACCACGCCGGCCGGCAGGCGTATCCTCGAGGAGATCGGACTCGCACCCACCAAGAACTTGGCTGAAAACACCCAAATCCCCAGAGAAATAGGGGAGAAGATCGGGGTTGCCCTTTGCCCCGCAACGTTCATCTCGTTCACAACACAGGTCGTCGCAAGGCAAGAGCATTGAATTAACTGAAGCAAACAAACAAGGACAAGATCAAAGCAAGCTTCGTGGACGCAGCTGCATACCGAGACGGCAAGGTTTTGCGGTTTCCGTTGTGGACACACTGGGCAAAGTCGTAAACTGTGCTTCCGTCCGGACGACGAAACCCGAGGTGGACGAGCAAGTGGCCATTGTACTCGCCATGCAAGACGGTCGGAGAGGGTGTACAGCGATTCGAAAGTGACCGTCAGGGCATTCCAGAAAGGCCGGGTAGCCCGGCAGGTAATTCCAATTCTTAAAGGCGCCAAACACGGCGACACCTCCATACACTCCATCCTTTGGTTTCCTGCCCACGTCGGGGCGATTGAGGGGGTTCGTCTGAACCTCAACGAGTCTGCCCACGAGGCTCCGCGTGACTTTACCGACCGCGCTGCTCTCGGATCGGGCGACTCTCTCCCCGGACACAGAGACGCTCCTGTCACGCACAATGAACTTACTAAATTGTTTTACTTGGAAAAAAGGGTTTTCCCTCCGCCTCACTCCAAGCTAAGCAGGCCGCAGGCGGTCTGGCTCAGACTCTTGCAAACAAGCTCCTACCCAAGTCCGGCGTCCCTTAACAGCATATATCAAGAGATTTATTCGAATTGTTCTTGCGTGGTCTGTGGTGAGGTTGCTACTTTGCCTCTTATGCTCTGGGAGTGCGGGTCGGTGGGCCCGAAGTTCACCAAGGAAGAGTGGGACGCGCTCCTGCGAAGTCCCGTCTTTGAGGACCTAATCCTGGCCGTCCAGTGCGCCCGCGATCGGGCCAGCAGGCTAGATCTGTCAATCCCGTCCTGGGATTAGCCGGGTGCGCGTTTTATCTCGTTTTGCTGGACCAAATAAAAGTTTATTCACTCACTCACTCACTCACTCACTCAGACAGACAGACAGACAGACAGACACACTAAAGTGCCTAATGTTGGCAAAGGATGCTTATCGCAATAATAAGTAAAAAGATAAATAAGTATATAAATGATTGCAGCAGTTCCGCATGCTATTACTATTCTTATAATTCGGATCCCGACAAATCATCACGTTCATTCATATTATTAGCATGTCAAAGTGGAAGCCTTCGCCTTTAATTTCAGCACCTAGAGCCGTAGTACCACTTTGTTTAGTTTTTCGCTGTTTTCGGGCTTCTAGTTGAGATACAGTACTACCACGCCTCTGATGCTGCCATGATGAGCCACTACGCGGGTTGGATTTGGATCGTAAAAAAATGGAGAATTTCGAACGAAAATCGGCCATGAAGCAGTATAACATCTCCGAGTTGTATCACATAAAATCACCCTGTGCAATAATTCTTAGATCCTCCTTGGACTTGCGCTTCGTGTTACAACAAAGCGCCGGGCGTGTGTGTGTGTAAAGGTACTGCTTTCGTTTTCTGAACAGACTTCCAACTGGAGCCGAACTCGAGATTTACATGGAATAACGTAGGCGCGATCCGGATGAAACCCACCATGCAGATCCACGAGTACGACGTGCAGCCACTCACCCGAAAGTACAAGCGCAACTGGAACGCGGAATGTGAGTCCACTGCTTCAGCAAACAGTGACGAACTTGTCATTTCGGAAAAGATGCCAGAATCAAAATGGCCAAATACCTCATCAGTTTCAATATCAAGTCACAGATCGAGATATTGTCGAAACAGTCTAGCTCTATGGTGAATAAAAATTGGCAAAAATGTCTAGGGATCGAAGATTCGACTAACGCGGTCGCGACATACGCGAGTAAGCCAAAATTTCTGGCACCCTCGAAACCTTTAACTCGCCGTGTAGCGCCTGTAATGACGCCACACAAGCGCCGCTACGCCGCCCGTAAGGAGCCGCACCTGTAAAATTACATTGTTTTCAGGTTTGCGAACTAATGTTATTTGCGCTCTCAATTTTCATTTGGCTGAAAAGGTTTAAGATAAAGGATCAAGTGATGTGAATTGTATGTCTGCTCTTATTTCCTTACGGGCTGCCATTCTGAAAATTCTGAGGAGTAGTGTAGTCAAGAAGGTACGACCCGATTAGAGCAACTTGGCGGCTGAACAATGTGACATTCATATACGGTATATATAGCAGTCATAAATATATAGCATACATATACCTAAATATGTGCGAGGCTCCATGTCAACGCCAGCGCCGCTGGCGAAAGTGTTCTTGAGAAGAGAAAGAGAAAATGATAAACGAAAGGCAGGGAGGTCAACCAGGACTCGGGCAGGTTGGCCACATGTAATTGTCATGCCAATAAAACCTAATGTTTCCCTGATTTAATTCCCGATAGAACCATCGATGGCATATTCACGTTTATCGACAGTTGATATCGAACTATGCCGGCTACAAAGCAAGCATGAAAGAACCACAGAAGCAACAATTATTGCTGCATGCTGCATAATACACTTTCTCACCCGCCTTCGGTCACGCAAGCAGCCTGAATGAACATTCGCAGAAGTCAAGTTCTAAAAAGCAGCATAAATACGAAATATGTTGATAATATTGCATTGCAGCGCTCTAATATAATTGCACAAGATTGTAGCCACATATATTATTAGCTTATGTTTGTTTAGCTTATGCTATTGCCTGCTATCGCTTCAGCAGAATAATTGCGATGGCGCTGAGAATGTGAAACACAGATAATTCTACATTTACATTTAAATACCGCTATCATTTTTACAGCTATATTCGCACTTCTTTAGCTACGAGTTGTGAGCCTTGACTATGGAAAGCAGTATGGGGCCCTTTTCATAATTCGCAGATGCATTTCCTTGCATCGCACCTTTGCCCAGCTGATGGCGGCGGTGGTGATTCTACAAATGAATGTGGAGTCCTAGCTGCACATTTTGGGGCTTGTGTTTTGCGCGCGGTTTCGTCACGAAAGTCACGACTACTTCTTTCCATGATGTTACAATACGAGCAAACTGTGCCTGTACACGCTCCTTCCTGCAAAAAATTACTACTTGCTCTACTTCCCCATTAGTTAAGGAAACTGCCTCGCACGAATGGTGGCTTCATAATTATGAAAACGGTCTTTTAGCTCCTCAATGTGAGCGTCGTTTATTTAAGAAGCTTGATTCACCTTGTCTACAGGAGAGCCATGCTGCCGGAGTGTTTTTATTTCCCTTTTTTTAGAAGCGCTCCTCGATTTGTTCATAGTAGGTATTGAGGGCGAAAAAGGGACCACAAGTAATAAACGTCCTGTTTTGTATCACATCATTTTTTTAAAGAAATGAGTGTCGTAATCTATTCGGGCGGGCTCCACAACTCTTTGTTGTTGTTGTTGTTGTTGTTGTTGTTGTTGTTGTTGTTGTTGTTGTTGTTGTTGTTGTTGTTGTTGTTGTTGTTGTTGTTGTTGTTGTTGTTGTTGTTGTTGTTGTTGTTGTTGTTGTTGTTGTTGTTGTCCTGAGTGGCCACGGCACATAGAAGCGGGGGATTGGGCATGAATCGGGTGGTTCAGTTAGGTGCATAAGAATAATAATAATAACAAGGGAGTTAGCAATTTGAGCGTTGGAGTTTAAGAGTAAACGTTTTCTATTTGGAGAAAAAAGAAACATTCAGAAGAAAACCGAGTATAAAATAATCTATATATATATATATACCCATAATTACCCATAATTACCCATAAACCCCATAATTTAATTTTTCAAAGCCACAAAATCAAAAGATTAAAACTGATAAATATAAACGCCCGCAGTATCCTGCATAAAACAGAAGCCTTGGAAAGCCTTCTAGTCGACTACGAGCCCGATATTGTAGTCATCACGGAAACATGGCTATCACCCGCTATATTCGACCACGAGATTGCTCCGCCAAACTACACAATCATCCGAAAAGACCGACCTTCACGGGGAGGAGGAGTGGCCTAACTGATAAAAAAACTGTCTCCGCTTTGTCCTTGTTCCCGAGGTGGACAACGCTGAAGCCGTTTTCTGCAAACTTTTATGCGACGGGACGTCAATTGTAACCGTTTGCGTTTATCGGAGCCCTTCCTCTGACATTGCGTGCCTTTCAGCAATTCAAGAATATATGCAGCGTCATGTCCATCAATCCAGGATTATTCTTTCGGGCGACTTTAACCTTGCTGACATAAACTGGCCCACAATGCATCACGCATCAGAAGCCTCAGAAGTGATAATAGACTTAATGCCAAATTTTAACCTACATCAACTTATCACTCGTCCTACTTGCGTTCAAGGCTCAACGAAAAATATCCTCGACCTCATAATTCTTAGCAGCCATTTTTGTACAAGTCAAGTACAAATGGAAATTATTGAAGGGATATCTGATCACAGTATACCTATGTGCACATTCCAGTTTGATCATTGTATTACTACCCTGTATACAGTAAAAGTTTTTTTTTAACTTTCATAAAGCAGATGACGCCAGCAATGGGAACATTGCTGCGCAAGGACATTGCCTGGGTTTGGACCAAGGCTCAGCAACGAAGTTATCAAATGTTGCGTGAGAGCTTAGTTAACGCACCAATCCTTTCCTTTTTCGATGCAACTAAGCCGGTCACCCTTTCGGTCGACGCGAGCCAAATGGGAGTTGGTGCAGTGCTTATTCAAGACGGCCACCCCGTCGCTTTCCCGTCACGTTCACTAACAGAGGCGCAGCAACGCTACGCACAAATTGAGAAAAAAACATCGGAAATTGTGCATGGCTGCATCAAGTTTCACGACGACATCGTCGGCCAGGAAAGCGTAACTGCCGAAACTTATCACCGCCCCTTGGTGCCGATATTCAGCAAACCACTGTATCAGTGTCCACTTCGCCTGCAGCGCATGCGTTCGACTTTGCAGCGATATCCTATTAAGCTGATCTACAAGCCAGGAAAAGGGCTGTTTTCGTCTGAAGCCTTATCTAGATTCCCTAGCAAGCAATTCTTGCAATAGGAAACTGAGCAATTTCAAGTAAACGTGCTTGATTACATTTAGCTTCGCAACAGTGCCTGAGAGATATTCTTGCGGCCACCAAAGAAGATCCTGCTCTCGTCACGCTTCGAGGTTACGCCGTAACAAGTTGGCCAGAAAGAAGCGAGGTACCCGAAAATGTGCGTCGGTACTGGTACTACAAAGAAGAGCTGCACGCGCAAGACGGCCTTGTTTTTCGCAGCAACAAGGTAGTCATACCATCTTCGAAAAAGCGAGAAATTATGCTGCTGCTTCACACTGCGCACCCGGGAGCGGAAAAGATGAAGGCACGGGCAAGAGACGTCACGTACTGGCCAAATATGTCGCATGAGATACAGCAGTTTTGCAAAAATTGCGCTGTCTGCCAGAAATACCTGCCGCGAAACGCGAAAATGCCTCTTTACTGCCACGACATCACAAAGCTGGCCTGGGAATTCGTTGGCATGGACCTGTTCTTCCATGAGGGTCGTGAATTTGCCGTAATTGTGGACTTTTATTCTTTCTTTTTTGAGATCCGCGAACTCCGTCAGAGCACTGCTAGTGCTCTGGCGTCATGGTGCGCAGAGCTGTTCTCCACACATGGCTTACCGCTTAAGCTCTGCAGTGATAACGGACCACCGTTCACCAGCCGGCTTTTCAAAGATTTCCTGCAGCAGCTAGGCGTTGTCCATGTTACGTCAAGTCTGTATCATCCCCGCTCTAATGGTATGACGGAAAGAGCAGTACAAAAGGCCAAAAAGCTTCTAAAGAAATGTTCACATAACCGAATTGACTTTCATATGGCGTTGCTCGAATGGCGCAACACCCCCAGAGATGATATTCTAAAGTCACCTGTGCAGAGACCATGGGACGGCAAACCAGGACCTTGCTGCCTGTGCCCACCAGCCACCTAGTACCAGAGGCAGTATCAAGCAAAGCCGTTCACAGCCGGCTCCAGGAGATCCGTCAACGCCAGAAGGTCTATTATAACCACGGAACGAGGCAGCTACCACCCCTCTCTCCAGGTCAGCCAGTCCCTACATACGACACCCTCCAGCGAACCTGGTCTCCTGCTATTCTTTTGAGGCCAGCCAACGCGCCCCGTTCAGCGATCCTGAGAACGGAAGATGGTCGAGAAATCAGACGCACAAGAGAACACACCTGCGGCACTTTGCGATCCATCGCGAAGATAGTCCAGCAAAGGCTCCCGGAGAAGGTTCCACTAAATACCACGCGTCCCAAGAGGTACGCAGAAGCGCGAGGACTCGCCACAAGCCCTCTCGATACCCGCAGCCTGAAAGGCATCATTAATTTGTCTCCCAGTAAAGGGGAGATGTAGCACGGCTGAATCTGCAGTCGTCACGGCGCACCAGTAATCCCGTGATCTGTTACGTCACACTGGCTTCTCTATATATGTAACTTGCGCAACCGTAATAAGCTCATTGTTCGCCCAACTGCTGGCCTGGCTACAACTAACTTATCTGTCGCATGAATCCTTTCTTGGAAAAAGCATCTCAGGAATCTACTGATGTAGATGCATTGTGGCTACATTTTAAAAGCATTGTCCTGCACTGTATAACTAATTATATTCCAATGCAAAAGAAAAAACAGCCCCTTAAGAATCCATGGATCACACGCGAAGTCATCCATGCTAAACGGCGCGCAAATCGGCTTCGTAAGGCAAACACGAATAACCGAAAACTATCTAGAAACCGTGAAATAAAATCTGCAGTTATGCATTTCAAGCAGAAACTGAAAGATTCGAAACAATACTACTACAGTGTCACTCTTGCTAGCTTCCTAAAAAATAGCCCACAAAGATTCTGGAAACATCTTCGCAGTACCGAGAAGACAACAACCAAACTAACTGAAGAGGGAAAAAATGCAACGGCAAATAAATATAACGATTTCTTCAAGTCAGTCTTCACGGAAGACAATGGTACACTTCCCCCTCTTCCACCATCCTGTACCTCAGTGCTTGATCCCTTAATAATAACGGACACCGGAATCCAGAATCTTCTCCTCAACATCGACCCTATGAAAGCAAACGGCCCTGATTAAATCCCAAACGAATTCCTAAAAAAATATGCTGAGTGGTTCAGTAGATATCTGGGACAGGTTTTTCGTAAGTCATTAACTGCTAATCTACCACACGACTGGAAAAGGGCTAAAATAATACCTATTCACAAGAAGGGAGACAAAAATAATGTTGCTAATTTCAGACCCATATCTCCAACAAGCACTTGATGCAAAATACTAGAACACATCATTCTAAAACACATGACAGTGTTTCTAGAGCGCGAAAATATCCTATCGCCTCCCCAGCACGGTTTTCGATCTGGCTTATCAACCCTCACTTAACTAACAGAGGTAGTTCATGACCTTGCTTTTAGTATTAATAATCCTTCTCAAATTGACATGATTTTACTTGACTTATCTAAAGCTTTTGATTGCGTGAGTCACACTAAGCCAATTGCAAAAGTGGAGCACGCTATCGGGAAGGGAGAAGTTTCTGCTTGGATAACAGCTTTTCTAACGCACCGCTCCAAATTTGTTATGTTTGACCATATGCCATCTGATGTCGTTCCTGTCACATCTGGAGTACCACAAGGCTCGGTACACGAGCCGCTGTTATTTCTGATTTTTATTAACAATATAACCAATAATATAGCGTCAAAATCAAACTCTCCGCGGATAATTGCGTGATATATAAAGAAATTAACAGCCATAACGACCATCTCGATTTTTCTGATTCCCTTAACACACTAGTTGAGTGGTGCTCCCAGTGGTAAATGTCTATTAACATCAATAAATTAGTGGCAATGACAATAACAAGAAAAAAGCAACCCTCTCATTTCACCTATATCGTCAATGGCACGCCTCTTTCGAAGGTTGAGCAACAGAAATATTTAGGAATAACGCTTACATCAAACCTCCAATTGGGAAACACACATAACTAATATTACAACTACTGCACTGCGAAAGCTATTTTATCTAAAAAGACGCCTAAAGATCGCTCCAACGAACATTAAGCTTCTGGCCTACAAAAAATTTGTGAGACCCATTTTAGAAACGCTAACACAATTTGGTTTCCTTACACTGCAACTAACATAGCTAAACTTGAAGCCGTACAGAGAAAAGCCGCAAGGTTCATTCAGAGCAAATATCGTTCTACTGACTCACCTTCACGTCTCTTAGCTTCCTCAGGCCACAACACATTATCGACGAGAGCAAAACAAGGTCGGCTAAAATTCCTGTTTCAAGTTCTGCATCATCAGTATAAAATTGATATCACCCAGTACATTTCATATTCGCAATCTAGAATAACACGGCATCAACACGAGCATACGCTAACCGAGTATTCCTTTTCTAATGACGCATTCAGGAGCTCATTCTTTCCTCGCGTAATCAGAGAATGGAATGAACTTAACTCGTCATTAACAGCAATAAACTCTTTATCCCTGTCCGTTTCAGAGCTGGAGCTCATCACAAGAGATTATTAACGACTTCTAATGTTTGTTCCCTACTCTCTTTATGTTAAACTGACAGTACTTAGAAAAAAAATTGTATACACTTGCTTGTTCCCAAATATTTCACGATTTTGCTTTGTCTATGATGTGCCCCGGTTGTTGTTCATTTTACTCTGCGTTGTTTAGTGTTCTATTTGTATACCTTGTCTACCTTATCTTTTGTATTTTGTTGAATATCGTTGCTTTTTCATTCTTTGTGTAGCTCGCACGTGTATTTATGTACGGAAAAGAAAGTGTTCATGCCCGTCTGCTAGGCTCTCGGCTGACAGCTGCAGTATTGTAAGATAAGTAAATAATAATAATAATAATAATAATAATAGATCAGAAATAAAAGAAAGCTATAGTTGGGAGGGAGAACGATTAGTCTAACATGGAAATTGATTGGTTTCAATTAGGTAATTTTGGATTGCTAAGCAAACATTTCTGTGACTGAACCCAATAATGGAGGCTCCAAAAGATAAGATCACAGGCACTGATAAATTTAGAACAATAAAGCGAAGCGGGATTTCGAGTAGTAGTTTTCTTATAATAGAAAAACCTCTGCAAGACAACAAGAAATGGTCTCTTGTCTCCGCTTCGCCACAGAATGAGCGTAATGGTGAGGGGACCAGACCAGACCTGTGGAGGTAGAAGTTCAAGGCAGGTATACAGCAGCGCAGCCTCGAGATGGACACTTCAATTTTGCGTGTTCGGCAAAAATCTCTGTGCCAAGGGTATACTAGATGGCGGCAATCCACAGACTTGGTAATTGCGGAGCCTGATACTGCCTGCATAATGATACTCCTGCGAAATCTAGCAACAGTAGCATGAGCAGTCAAAGTGCAGCAAGGGAGAATCGGGCCACTTATCGATGCCTTGGCTAGAGAGTCTGCAATTTCATTTATGATTAGTCCTTTACGGCCAGGCACCCAAATCAAACGCACGTAACTCAAGTAGCTAGGTACCAATGACTGAAACATCATCACGCGAGAATTACTACAAGCAGTAAGGGATGAGCACAATGATCACGAATCAGTGACTATTACGGCTGACGTAATTGATGGTCCTAATTTGCGTAATGCCAGCACCACGGCCATGAATTCGGCTAAAAAGGTCGGTATGGAATCTGGCAGCCGAAGAGAAAATGTCCAATCGAGAATCGGGGAAGCTGTTCCTACACCTGACTTTTCTTCACAGTGTGAAGCATCTGTCGCAATTACAATATTTGTTTGAAGGTCTTTCAGATGATCTTGTAATATACCGTCTAGAATACGGTATGGAAGTAATTTTGCATTAGGAAAAATGTCATCGAATTGAATATCCGTTCCAACAGCTCTGTCGGTAATAGGAAGTACATCGCATATGCGCACGCCCAAAGAGTCAAGTAATTTTTGCACGAATATAATTTGCGGAGTATGTAGTCGCGGCCAGATGACACCGAAAAACAATGCAGGTTGTGAAATAAAGATTGTTTGGGGATGACCCAGTGGTGATCCATAAATCCTTAAGAACGTCTGCACTGTCAAAAGCCGGAACCTGCACGGAAGGGGAGGTACACGGGATTCTAGATAAAGAATAGAATTTGCAAGAAATTTAGGAAGAGCTAAACACAGACCTAATGCTTCTCTTTATAATAGGATTAGAGGACGGGACATATAGGCTGGAGCTCCAGAGAAGAGCATGCAACCAAATTATAATACCACGCGAACTTATATACAATATATCATTAGAAGTGTATCTCTTCTCAATCCTATTCGACGACTGCTCAGCCTACGCAATATGGCAATTCCACGGGTACCTTTCCCAGTCACATGATCTATGTGTGAGCGCCAGTTGAGAGAGGTGTTATAAATAATTCCGAGGTATTTAACGGATTCCACCTGTGGTATGTCTTGAAGGTGGTAAGACAATGAAATGTGCACTATGTGACGTATCGGAAAAACGAGAACAGCACATTTGCTGGCATTGAGTGTGAAGTGACTAACATCTAACCACCTCTCCAGATCATAGAGGTAAGTTTGCAGTCATTGGTATAGCGTGTGGATGTCGTTTGAAGATGCAAAAAACGCAATATCGTCTACATAAACGAAAGTAGTTATTTCTAGATGAAACGGTAGAATGCTCATGAGAATATTATAGAGCACCGGGGAAAGGAATGAGCCTTGCAGTACGGCTCTCGCTTGTTTGTGCTTAGAAGAAGAAACGCCGCTTTCGTAGCAATAGAATTATCTGTCACCTAATAATGACTGAATCCGTGCTACTATATACCCAGGAACACCACAGGATGTTAACTGATTGGTCAATACAGTGTGCTCCACAGTGTCGTATGCTTTAGCGATATCGAGCATCACTAAGGCAGCGTATTGCTTATGACGTCGAGCAAGTTGTATTCGGCTTTCTAAGTCGACGTGGGCATGCCAGATGGAGCAGCCGGCCCTGAAACCAATCTGACAGGGACTAAGAATGGAATTATCATTAATAAATTTCATGATACGAAGGTGAAGAAGCCTCTCAATGAATTTTACTACGTTTGATGTAAGCGCAATGGGCCTAATGTTCTCCAATACATAACTTCCTTCTTGTTTCTTAAGCATCAATATTACTTTGGCGAGCTTGCATTGCAACGGAATCCAAGCATATTTAATTGAATAATTCACTAGGTCTAAAAGAACGTTAGGCGATTCCTGTAACAATATTTTTAACATGGCATTTGTGACACCGTCAGGGCCAGGGGCGGAATTCAGTAAACATAGTGCAGTCTCATTTAGCTCAGATAAGGAAATTAGAGTAAAGCCATCCGAAGGATCTAATGTAGAAATAATAGCCGGAAGCCGGGCCGTAAATCGATTTTCTAAACCTTTGGCTATCCCTTCTAGGCAGGCGCTGAGTTCTTGCGGGGTCAAAACAATTGAGTGTAATGTTAAGGGTGTTGGTAGCACCTTCCTAGCACGAAGGAATGCAAATAAAGCACGCTTATGTTTTGAATTAGATAGATAATCGTAATGGCCTAATATCGTATTCCTCTTTGGCTCGATTAACAGTACGTTTAAGTACACCAGCGTGAAAGTGATAACTTTTCCCCTTTGTCGGGCACTGATTATGCAGAAGCATTTTCCAAGCGCCCTTTCTTTTTCTATAGTCCCGCGTACACTCATTATTCCACCAACGACAATTGGTGCATTTAGCCGAAGGGATGACAAATTCACCTTACTTCCGGTAATCCGCTAGAATTGTGCAAGTGGTTGAAGCGATTTCCTTATCATTGGCATTGGCAAGTTTCGAAACGGCTTAAGGGTAGAAAGTCTTGAATTTCATATGGTCCACAAATGTGCATGCCTGGTATTCTAAAGATGTTATTGGACAATTTATTTCAAATGACACAGGAAGATTATCACTGTTGGTTGCTGAGTCAACCGCTACCCACGACAAAACCTTGATGCCAGCGCTACAAAATTTTAAATCTAAAATCGAATGAAAGGGACATCTAGCAAACGTTACTTGTCCTGGGTTCTGACTTGAAAGCTGGCTATCCATAGTCCACTCCCATAGCCGCTTACCAAGCAAATCTGTTTTAGCCCCCACGACACTTGATGCGGATTAAAATCCCCTACAAACAAAATTTCTTCTCTACAGGCAGCCAGAGCCCTATCAAGTTGACGTGTACTTTGCAGACTGGTGGGGAAATAAGCACTTAGAATTGAAAATGGATGGTAACCTGGGAGACACAAATCTATGGCCGAAATTTCGCAGTCGGAGTCCATGATTTGAAAAAAAAATTTTGCCTTGTGACAAATTTTACTGGAAACAAGTATTAATCCTCCACCTCGCGAGTCTCAATCTCATCGGAAAGACCGAAAACCTTTTAAGTGAAAATTTTTCTGTGGTGAAAGCCAAGTTTCTTGAAGTCAGATATCTGGATGGAATTGAATAGATAGGCAAGATAAATCTGTTAAAACTGAAAATATGGAGCGACAGTTCGACTGCAGTACCTTCTACTGTCCAATGGTGTTGAACGCACAGCAGCGGCAACTGCCACCTTTAGAATACTTTCTGTAAGCATAGGAGATAGTTGACTCTTTTTTATATATTGGCTTCATAGTTTCTGAAATTGGGGATCACATACGTTTGGGAGCTCGAGTGTCAAGTTTCATATCTGTGACACTAACAGTGTCTTAATAAGAGGGCTCATCCTCGCCTGGTTGGGCTAGCGGAGTAGTGTTTGTGGAATTTTCTGCAACTGTGGAAGGCGTCTCTAACTGGTTGCTAGGCATTCGAGGTGCGGCGTTAGATACTGGGGACTACATTGGTGTCTTACTGGTCTGCATTATTTGCATTATGACACTCGAAATGATTTGCGCTAAGCAATCAGAGAGACTGGATATCAATTTATCCCTAGTTTTAGCCATTGCTTTTTCCACAGCTGAGTCAATTGCTTCTGAGAGATTAAGATCCATGCTTGGAGTGTTGCGCGCTGTAACACCAGAGTATCCGAAGGCCCTGTCTTTGATAACTGAAACTGCATTTCTTTGGAACAGCGACGGCGGTCGATTATTTCAAGAATTTGTATTTCTTAAGCGCGAGCTGAGCAGTTCGAATAGTCTGCTAGGTGTGCTCCCCCGCAGAGGCAGCACTTTTGAGATTGAGCAGAGCATTCACTTGAAGAATGACTATCCCCACAGGTGCGGCAATGCAAGCTTGACTTACATCCTCCTGCGCTGTGCCCGAATCTCCAACAATTCTGACACTGGAGTGGACGTGACGCAAGTGGCTCTACACGGAACACAAGAGGCCATACCTTTATTCTAGATGGACATGATGTGCCCACAAATGTTGCAATTACAGATTCCGTCGGAACCCTCTCGTTATTTGCCAGTCGATTGCAACGGTAGATAGCAATCACGCCTGCTGCGGAGAGCTTGTCCAGGGTTTCAGTAGGACTTAATCGGGAGTCTACGCTACGTACAGGACCCTTGGTGCACGCAAGGTGAGGCGGAATAAAAGCCCTCACCGGCGTGGAAGCGAATGAAGTGCATTTCAAGAGGTCTTCAACACAGTTTTGGTCGGGTGAACGACACACTATACCTCCCCGTCCGTAGGCTGGAACGTCAGTGATGGTCTGGAAGTATTTGGACGTAATCTTAAGCGCATCCTGGACAGCTTGTGGATTCGTGATCCTGATAGAACCTCCATTGGTAGGCACAAGCGCCACAGGAACGGTGCTGACGCCACTGCGAAAAAAATAAATCTATAGGCAATTCATAACGTGGCAGGGACGCTGACTAGGCGGATCGCGCCTGCCCAGGAGAGCGGATCGACATCAGTCCAAGACGGCTGACGCAAGGAATGTCAATAAACCAGGAGCTAAACTAACATTAGTGAGACACCTGAAACCACCCGATAATTAGCCAAAACACCACTGCAGGTCAACGACACGGTCGCTCTGTCGAGGCTAGCAGCGCGTTCGGCAGCTCGAACGGCATAAGAAGTCACGTCCCTCGCTGCTCGTGGCATCGCCTGACCTCGTCTTCCTTGAGTCTGTGGGCATTTATTGTGCACTTCTTCATCATCTGTATATAATCATCATCATGTGTGTGCCCTCCTTCTTCATCGTGCGGCTAGTCGCATTTTCATAGTGAACTGTGCCGAAGTTCCTTCGCCGCGTCTCTCGGGCTCAATAAAGGTCCGCCCTTACTGTGACGTCACAAATCTTATATAGAAAGACACCGAACCGCAGTTATACACTCGTCGGTCTCTTCCCTACTTTGAACACCAACTACACGTCAGCATTTTTCTTTTCTGTTTTTTTTTTCTTTCGCAGCCGCCCCTTTCACCGGCGTGCACTTGCAGCTGCGACTTTTGCGGAGGCTCGCGCCGCCTCTGCTGTCGACGTTTCTGCCGAGCGCGCTGCTCGTCTGCCTCTCCTGGTGCGTCTTGTGGATGCGGCCTCGACACCTTCCGGAGAGGATCTCCCTCACCCTCATGCTGCTGCTCGCCCTCTACGCCCAGATGTCCGCTGTGAGACAGTCTCTGCCGCCCAGCAACTACCTAACCGTAAGCGCACGCTGATCGCCTATTGAAACTCCATCTATAGCACCAATACCCCGTGTGTTTTTTTCTGGCTCCATTGAAAAAAAAAAGAAATCTCTTGCGACAGATGGAGATTTTAGGCTTGCTCAGGTGGATTACCTGAAGATTCGAACGTCACTTTCGCGAGTGATCGCAATGTTCTCGTGGCTAAATAAGAAGGATACGTTAACTTACCTACTAATTATTCACTTTAGGGCGCAGATCCTCATCGTGAAGTAGTAGCCTGGGTGTATCAGTGAAGCCAAGTTTGCGTAGCATAAATCGCAAGTCTAGCGACACTTTCGAGATATTCGTCCCAAAATTCTGCTAAAGACTCGCCGCTGTGACGTAGTGGTTATGGTGTGGCGCTGCTAAGCACGAGGTCACGGGATGAAATCCCGGCCGCGGCGGCTGCATTTTCATAGACGGCGAAATGCAAAAACGCCCGTGTCCTGTGCATTGGGGCCACGTTGAAGATGCCCTGTTGGTCAAAATTAATCCGGAGTCCCGCACTACGGCGTTTCTCGTTATCAAATCGTGGATTTGGAACGTAAAACCCCAGAATTCATTCGTTATGCTAAAACATGCATGGGCGTTACGAGTAAAATCACCCCAACCAGCTTGGCGTACGCTTTTGGTAGACTGTTTAACTGGAATGCCAACGTATTTCGTAGCATACTTTCAGGTCGCTAAAAGATATGCTACAGTTCCTGCCTAGAAAGTACGACTTAGCTACTGCTCGGCTTTACTTTTGCAATTGCAACATGGTAAATGAAGCGAATACTTAAGAGAGAAGTTATTAGTACATGATTTTAATAAGCCATCTGGCCATCCAGATTTGCGTATATAGATTTGCGTATGGTATTCGAGTGCTGATTCCCGTGTTATAGTTTGTTAACGAAGCTTTCTCTCAAGTCTAAATATGTTAAGGCAGTTTGTTGTGTGCGTATTATGGCCACGCACGCTTATATCGCCTTCCGTTTCTCTACCCCGGGTGCGCTTTAAAACCACGGCGCTGCAATTTTGCTTCAGAGACTTTCCTTTCCTTCCTTCTTCTCCGCCCTTAAACTGGCTCTCTTAACTACTACACGCAGAGACAAAGCAACAGCGCGCGCATGCGCTCCCATATATATATATATATATATATATATATATATATATATATATATATATATATATATATATATAATTATCAGTCATAGCTCTCGTAGTATAGCCCTCTGGGCCGTTTCCTTTTTTTTTCGGAAATAGTCCTATTAGGGGTATTATAATTACACGAAGGTATTTCGCTCTCGTCAGCAGCAGTCCCTGAGATAGTTATTCTGGCGGCTAGCTTCCCACGCTATGCGTGCCGCCCTCGCACCTGTTTAAGCTTTTCCTAGACGCTAGAGTTACACTATGTACGCGCAACCTTGAGCGATCGGAAAAACACGTTTTCTGCTCTTGGCCGACGGGAATGGGGGGCTTTGTTTCCGGCCGCAAGGCCCTCCACGTCTCAGTAAGGTGCCTGGTGGTGGTCTCGTGCGGACGATGACCTCTCGGTGAGCGCATATTTCCCCTCATTTTTTAAGAGGTTCAATACTTACACGCATTTGTCTCGCAAACCATATTTACTTCAAGGGAGTTTTCCACGTCTCAATAATTTCTCTCGTCGTATTCGAGTGCTGATTGCCGTGTTATAGTTTGTTAACGAAGCTTTCCCTCAAGCCTAAATATTTTAAGGCAGTTTTCTTGGTCTCTAAAGCCGCTCAAGTTCGCTCTTCTCCTCGGGCGGCCATTTCTCCAAGAAAGCATACCTTCCAACCAAAAATCGACCTTCGCGGACAACATCAGTCCCTTCTCAAGTAAGTATGAGGCTCGGAGCAGGAGTTATGGCGCTTGAAAGTAGCCTGGGGCCTGACAAACCAACCGAATGAGCTATCTTTCCGGGCAACATCCAAGGGTCACGAGTTCAAATCACCTCTTATGTTCCTTTCTTTTCCCAAAAAATTTTTTTCTTTTTTTCTTTTTAATGTCTTTTCCTTTATTTTATCACTGTACGGGAACCCTCCTTCAAAAAAAAAGATATGTATGGTCAATTATATATGGCCACACATCTGCAGGTCATAAATACCAGGTTCTCTAGCCGAGTGCCATCCGTGCGGTATAACCGAGCTCCGATTGGTCCACCTTGACTGATCAAATAGGGCACTACTGTAGGTGAAATGAGGCGCACAACTCCTGTGGGACCCGCCGTGGTGTTAGACTGCTGAGCACGAGGTCGCGGGATCGAATCCCGGCCACGGCGGCCGCATTCCGATGGGGGCGAAATGCGAAAACACCCGTGTACTTAGAATTTGGTGCACGTTAAAGAACCCCAGGTGGTCAAAATTTCCGGAGTCCTCCACTACGGCGTGCCTCATAATCAGAAAGTGGTTTTGTCACGTAAAACCCCATAATTTAATTTTTTAACTCCTGCGGGGGCGGTAGAGTATCCGCCTCCCGTGCAAGAGGACCATGGTTCAAATCCCGGTGCCGCGCGATTCTCCACCGGAAAATACAAAAAAAAACCGTGTGTTGAGAAAATTGCACAAACAGGCCTGGAGTGCGGCCTGATCCCGGTGACCAGAACCGGTAACGCACTCTCTCACCAGAGCAAGATTGGCCACCCTGGTGCAGTACTTGGCCACAACCTCCTATATGAATACAACAATCAAACCCCGGCCCTCAGTCCCCAGCAGCCGCGAAGCAACTTACCACGGCGGCGGTCAGATCTGTGACGCTGCAGAGGGTGCTAAGAATACCTGGCTCCGGACAGGCCGCCATTGGAATCTGAACCTGGCAACGTTTAACGTTAGAACGTTATCTAGTGAGGCCAGTCTAGCAGTGTTATTGGAGGAATTAGAGGGTAGTAAATGGGATATAATAGGGCTCAGTGAGGTTAGGAGGACAAAAGAAGCATATACACTGCTAAAAAGCGGGCACGTACTGTGCTACCGGGGCTTAGCGGAGAGACGAGAACCAGGAGTCGGATTCCTGATTAATAAGGAAATAGCTGGTAACGTACAGGAATTCTATAGGATTAACGAGAAGGTGGCAGGTCTTGTTGTGAAACTTAATAAGAGGTACAAATTGAAGGTGGTACAAGTCTATGCCCCTACATGCAGTCATGATGACCAGGAAGTCGAAAGCTTTTATGAAGACGTGGAATCGGCGATGGGTAAAGTCAAAACAAAATACACTATACTGATGGGCGACTTCAATGCCAGGGTAGGCAAGAAGCAGGCTGGAGACGAGTCAGTGGGGGAATATGGCATAGGCTCTAGGAATAGCAGAGGAGAGTTATTAGTAGAGTTTGCAGAACAGAATAATATGCGGATAATGAATACCTTTTTCCGCAAGCGGGTTAGCGAAAAGTGGACGTGGAGGAGCCCGAATGGTGCGACTATAAATGAAATCGACTTCATACACTGCGCGAACCCTGGCATTATACAAGATGTAGACGTGCTCGGCAAGGTACGCTGCAGTGACCATAGGATGGTAAGAACTCGAATTAGCCTAGACTTGAGGAGGGAACGGAAGAAACTCGTATACAAGAAGCCAATCAATGAGTTAGCGCTAAAAGGAAAACTAGAGGAATTCCGGATCAAGCTACAGAACAGGTATTCGGCTTTAACTCAGGAAGAGGACCTTAGTGTTGAAGCAATGAACGACTATCTCGTGGGAACCATTAAGGAGTGCGCAATAGAAGTCGGTGGTAACTCCGTTAGACAGGAAACCAGTAAGCTATCGCAGGAGACGAAAGATCTGATCAAGAAACGCCAATGTATGAAAGCCTCTAACCCTACAGCCAGAATAGAACTGGCAGAAATTTCTAAGCTAATCAACAAGCGTAAGACTGCGGACATCAGGAACTATAATATGGATAGAATTGAACAGGCTCTCAGGAACGGAGGAAGCCTAAAAACAGTGAAGAAGAAACTAGGAATAGGCAAGAATCAGATGTGTGCATTAAGAGACAAAGCCGGCAATATCGTTACTAATATGGATGAGATAGTTCAAGTGGCTGAGGAGTTCTATAGAGATTTATACAGTACCAATGGCACCCACGACGATAGTGGAAGAGAGACTAGCCTAGAGGAATTCGAAATCCCTCAGGTAACGCCAGAAGAAGTAAAGAAAGCCTTAGGAGCTATGCAAAGGGGGAAGGCAGCTGGGGAGGATCAGGTAACAGCAGATTTGTTGAAGGATGGTGGTCAGATTGTTCTAGAGAAACTGGCCGCCCTGTATGCGCAATGCCTCATAACCTCGAGCGTACCGGAATCTTGGAAGAACGCTAACATAATCCTAATCCTTAAGAAAGGGGACGCCAAAGACTTGAAAAATTATAGACCGATCAGCTTACTGTCCGTTGCCTACAAAGTATTTACTAAGGTAATCGCAAATAGAATCAGGAACACCTTAGACTTCTGTCAACCAAAGGACCAGGCAGGATTCCATAAAGGCTACTCAACAATAGACCATATTCACACTATCAATCAAGTGATCGAGAAATGTGCAGAATATAACCAACCCTTATATATAGCTTTCATTGATTACGAGAAAGCGTTTGATTTAGTCGAAACCTCAGCAGTCATGGAGGCATTACGGAATCAGGGTGTAGATGAGCCATATGTAAAAATACTGGAAGATATCTATAGCGGCTCCACAGCCACCGTAGTCCTCCACAAAGAAAGCAACAAAATCCCAATAAAGAAAGGCGCCAGACAGGGAGATACGATCTCTCCAATGCTATTCACAGCATGTTTACAGGAGGTATTCAGAGACCTGGAGTGGGAAGAATTGGGGATAAAAGTTGATGGAGAATATCTTAGCAACTTGCGATTCGCTGATGATGTTGCCTTGCTTAGTAACTCAGGAGACCAACTGCAATGCATGCTCACTGACCTGGAGAGGCAAAGCAGAAGGGTGGGTCTGAAAATTAGTCTGCAGAAAACTAAAGTAATGTTTAACAGTCTCGGAAGAGAACAGCAGTTTACGATAGGTAGCGAGGCACTGGAAGTGGTAAGGGAATACATCTACTTAGGGCAGGTAGTGACCACGGATCCGGATCATGAGACTGAAATAACCAGAAGAATAAGAATGGGCTGTGGTGCTTTTGGCAGGCATTCTCAAATCATGAACAGCAGGTTGCCACTATCCCTCAAAAGGAAAGTGTATAACAGCTGTGTGTTACCAGTACTCACATATTGGGCAGAAACCTGGAGGCTTACGAAAAGGGTTCTGCTGAAATTGAGGACGACGCAACGAGCTATGGAAAGAAGAATGATGGGTGTAACGTTAAGGGATAAGAAAAGAGCAGATTGGGTGAGACAACAAACGCGGGTAAATGACATCTTAGTTGAAATCAAGAAAAAGAAATGGGCATGGGCCGGACATGCAATGAGCAGGGAAGATCACCGAGGGTCATTAAGGGTTACGGACTGGATTCCAAGGGAAGGGAAGCGTAGCAGGGGGCGGCAGAAAGTTAGGTGGGCGGATGACATTAAGACGTTTGCAGGGACAACATGGCCACAATTAGTACATGACCGGGGTAGTTGGAGAAGTATGGGAGAGGCCTTTGCCCTGCAGTGGGCGTAACTAGGCTGATGATGATGATGATATATGTATGTATATATATATATATATATATATATATATATATATATATATATGCAGTGAAGTAGACGCGCGTATGAAGCGGTTTATTGACGTTTCGGCCAGGGTCCGGCCTTCATCAGAATACATTGGCCAGACCCTGGCCAAAACGTCAATAAACCGCTTCATACGCGCGTCAACTTCACTGTGAATATTTACCCGGACCCAGTACTGCTTTTTGTTCTGGTATATATATATATGTGTGTGTGTGTAGAAAACATGTGGTATACCGCACTTTCGTACGCAATTTCTTGCCACTTACGTCGACCAGCCTATACTCCATGCGTAACAAATTGCCCTGTCATAAAATTTACCAAAGTAAACCTAATGTCGCGTTTTCTTTGGAGATCGCGAAGCTAGCACTTGCGCAAATGTTCATATGTGCTTAGATTTACAGCGAACCAACATAATTTGATTGTCCTCGCATCCTGACCGAAACATCTGCACATGAAAATGCTAATACAGGCATTCCTTTACGGGCAGCGTCAAACAGATAGGCATTGCTGTATTTGCTGGCCCTGTCGAGGATCTTCCAACTCTATGTTGTTATGTTTATTTTCTGCAGGGAGGAGACGTATGGATGTTTGGCTGCTTCAGTTTCGTATTCGGGTCTCTCGTCGAGTCTACCGTGGTTCATCACATAACCGAAAGAGCAGCAAGGCGACGGAGCTTTTAAGGTCTTTAGGCATTTTACATCACCGAAGAAAAGATCAACAGAAAAAAAGCAAAAATCATGAGTTGGCACACAATAAAGGTGACGTTCCTCTGCGCGATCTCAAAAATTGCTTGAAGCACCAAAATACTCATGAAAGCAATAAGGAAGCAAGAAGGACCCTGCGAAGGCGATTTTCCTTTCCTTACTTTCAGGGCTTTTGCATGTGCATATCAATGCGGACGGAAAAACTGAAATTCCGAAAACTGCCGACAACTATATCAAATTAGAAAGCTTAAGAAGTTTCGCCGAGGCACGAACAACCGCAGAATTTGCTGTGAAAAGTACCCACAGCATTCTTTCTCCAAAAAAAAAAGATCACCGGCGATTAAGATTCTCTCTAATGCGAAATTTGAGCGCAGCTCTTCACGTACTCTAATTTCATGATATATTGGCTGGCGTGGACAACCTGTTTCGTGCGACTGCCTCGCTATCGGGAGATGACGAGAGGCAGCTCGTGGGTGACGCGTGCGCGCGATTCAGAGCAACCGCCGCAGAGAAAGCTCCTCTCATGAAGCGCTTTGTTTTCATATATGGTATCGGTGAACTCGCTCACCGTATGCCTTTTCGAGGCGTCATCGGAGAACCGACGAGGCGCGCTACTCTGGCGCCATCTCGTAGCGATCGTCGCCACAGGGCACGTCTAGCGCGGCACTACGCCACGGCGTCATGGCCAGCAAATATTCTCCGGTCGGCAGGTCATTTTCCGGGTATCAAACATTTTATACTTATTGTGATAGCAACAAATCAATTGGCGTTTCTTGCACAACATGATAAACATACTCGTATATTTTTGCGTGCATTGATCATCCGAAGCCTGATTACTCGATTCTTAGAAAAATATTCATCGGGTTCCTTATACCACAAGATACAACTTGAAATTCAATTCCCGGATTTCAAATATTTTCCGTGATCCGTCATGATTTGTGCGAAGAGCACTTCGTTCATTGCACGTTTCACAGCAGAAACGCACGTTACTAATATTTAGCTTCTCTTGTCAGGACTTCGGGAGATACGACTACTTAAGAAATAGCACAACCGAGCTACCCCATTCCATCACCCTATATATTTGCATCGGGCTATAACCACCGTTCAATGCCACCCCGCACATCTGATTTTCTAAATATCCATCAAATTTTCTCGAACATCTTCAGATGTAATGTGATATCCGTGAACCATTTGGGAACACCGCTCCATAAAATATCGTCGTTTTCTGGTCTGGGTTTGATAGTGACGGACGCTCATTGTAGTGCGAAATTTACATCTTGGCGCCACTTTTGGCGGCAAATCATTTGGGGACAGCGAACCTCTCTCATAAAACGTTAGCTTTTGTGGAGAGATACTGCTCTAAGAGCGCAGAAAGTTATGTGGTACGAATGCGTATATTTATCATTCAGGGCACTTCATTCAAGTCGCGTTGAACTCTTGAGAGGTCCGCAGCAACGAACACCGTGTATGAAATGTGACGCGGGTTCGCACCCGGTAACCAGTCACACATAGACGCTAAGCCTGTTGGTGAAGGGCGGCGACTGTCGGGCCCACATTTTCCGCTCCAGAACATTTCAACCTCGTAACCCATCCGTATCGATCATGGCACCTATTTTCTCTATTTCTCCCAAATCACACCTCCGCTTTACGATGTTTGTGTTGACCGATCTTTTCATGTGACAGAGTACCGACCGCCCGGACTATTAGCCCAAATAATATCGTGTGTAGGTAAACGTCGGACTTCCAGCCACACGTGCATCAGGAACTTCCGAACCTCCCGTGTTGCATGCAGCAATAAATCCATCCTTCTTTCTCTCTTCAACATCAGAGGGCAAATACCCCAGCGTCTGACCCCATTTGATCCTCCCGCACGATAACAACAGATGGTGACAGCTGTACAATTACGGTCCGTGCACCATCGCAGACCAAAAGGCACGCACATGAGCAGTTGTGCATTATCATCCCAACGTTTACTTTTCTGCATGTTCATCTGCAGATCGACGCTCCACCTAATACAGCATCGTGCGCTTCCCCATCAACGTGCTGTCATCGGTGTGTGTATCTAGATGTTGTTCCAGGGCGCCTGCCGTTTGCTTCAAGATATTTTCGGAGCACTCACCTGCTTCTCTGCTAGTCACTCAAATGCTCCCGCAAACTGAATAACCGTCCGGCTGATGTAGTAAGCACTGCAGCAGTTTCCTGAGCCTGATGGGGGAGAAGGCAGCTGCAGAAATGCGTCGTCAGGCGTGGTAGACAGCAGCGCGCGGGAACGTAGATCCAGCGTGGTCGTTTTCAAAATACCCAGCACTTTCCACCAATTTTAGTGAAGATGAGGAACGCTGGCCAATCATCATCACCAGCGTTTGGCACGGGGTTCACCACTCGTGCTGGGACTCTTGCTGCTGCATGGCCGCCGCATTCGCCGCTCTCAGTCCGCGGCCAATAAACCTCTTCACAAAAATATATGTGTACAAGGCAAGGTTGCTTCAGGCTGCAGCAAAGACAGAGTGAGTGGCAAGCTGTGTTGTGACGGGAAGCGTGGTAGGCGAACGTCACGAAAAGCACGTTGCTGCCCCAGTCCCGGTCGTCCTCACACACGTACAAAGCGAGCACGTCTGTGACTGTACGGTTAAGGCGATCTGTAAACTCGTTTCTCTGCAATGAACTTGTGATTGGTCGAGCAGGAACGAAGAATGTCGTCGATGTTACGCGAAAAATGTTAAGGGGAGAAACTAGGATATATTTACAAGGCAAGGCGCACAACGCTGCAGCAATGATAGGGCTATAGGGCGTGGAGACCAGATAGCCACATCGTCGTGGTCGTCATCATTCAAGCAGCAACCACAGGATCGCCACCCATAACAATATTGTGGAAACATAACGATAAAGACGCAAATGTTTTCCACAGGACGAGACAAATGCAATACAACGTTTCTGCATGTGCAACGCGATGACGCGAATGTAACAGAATGATGCATACGTTTCGATGTAGGTGAGGCGTCCGTTCTAACGCGATACAAACTAATGTACGTTTTAAATACCTTAGATGTAACGCACGCGTCTCCTGCTCTTTTTCGCTGCATATCGCTACCACCACTCGCAAAACACAGTTCCTTCGTATTTCGCGTCATCGTTCGTAATCGTAGATGTGACTTCAACTACACCATCATTTAACACTCACCATTTCGACTTTTAAGTGCTGCGCGGACTGAAGGCGATTAAACGAATTTATGTCTCGCACTGTGACTTTAGACGTTCAACTGCTATGGTCGAACAACCATGGATTCTGAGGTGGCCTTTTCAACAGACAGTGAAGCTACCTTGTCTCTTTGCGCGTGAAGTCTGGGGAAAGAGGCACAGACGCACCCCTATATAAGACTTTTCTCATAAAAGTGGGTAACCAGCCATTCTCCGGCTTTCGTATGCCGACGTTAAAGTCTCCGATGAAGACCAACGACAACGTCATGCCGTGGCTGTCGTCGTAGTCGCGAATCAGTGTCCCAGATGCGCACACAACGAAGTGCATGGTGACGAATTCGTGAAAATTTCTTTACATTACCGATGGACTGATACGGCGAGCCTGACATGCACCACAGCACGCTTCACTCGTGCACTGTACTCGTCCCTTTCCTACACGTACCGTATACGAGGATGCAGTCGGCCTCTTTGCCAGGCCGACTGCGGGATGCGTGGCTGTGTCGTTCTTGCTAATTGCCGCGTCACCACATTTAGCGCACTCGCACTTCCACTGACGCAGTCACTGGCAAACAGTAATCGGCCACGGTGGCGCTGTCCCCGACTCCAACGGCCAGTTTTTCGAAACTAAGGCGCTTGTGCTGCCGACTGTTTCCTTGCCTTCTGAATAAACCAAGCGGGCTATGATACAGCACGTTCCACCTTGACGCGCTCTGCCGTCGCTATCTTATCGGTGCCGATGCCAAGGCAACCACAGAAGCTGTAATCCTATATATCATTTTTCCCATTGACTTCTGCAGTTCCACTTATCTTTTTTTTTGTATGCTTGACAAAGCTTGTCACGGAGGCTTCCTGCCAAGGATAGCGGACCGACTCCGCGCGTAGCATGGGGGGGGGGGGGGGGGGGGCGGGGGGGGCTAGGTAGATGCCGCTCTAGCAGTCCCATACCCATGAATAATGGCAGGTTCTTTTATTTATTGTGTTACTGAAATGTTCCTTTACTGTGAAAGATTCATTTATAGGTTATTTTGAAGTTCTTGCTCAATACTGGGCGAAGAATACGCAGAGCATGGGTCCAGGTGGCCTGTACTGCAAAGACTGCCTCCCGAACCACGCCGCAAGAGGCCGAAATTCGCCACTAAGCGGCCCTAGCGTCACGTAGAGTCAAGACTAGTTAGTGGGTGATACTATTGTGCTTGCTGCAAGTTCTTATTGGGTAGTCGGCCCGTGTGCAGTGGGTAATGCGCTTGTGTTTGCTCGGTAATACACGAGCCAGCCTGTGGCAAGCAGCCACCAACTGCGAAGTGGCGACAAGTGACAAAGAAAGCGCCACTCTAAACATTATACGCCAAAGTACGTCAAAAAGCGCGCATCAGCCTGATTGATGCACAAATATTTGTCAGACCTCGCAGCGCTGAAAATACTCCGCTTCGTTGAGTTATCCACAACCCATTTGTCAGCCGTGCCATGCCCATGCGCATTCCATGCCGCGCGCATCTGACTTCGTTAAAGCTCTGCTTTATTTGTTCGTGAGACGAATCACTAGCTCCAATTTCATCACCGTTCTCTTTTCTCAACACCCTGGTGTCGCGCAGGTATAAGACACATTTTTGCCCCAGCGGCAACTATAAAACAGTCATTTTGTTGCGTGCTTTGACACCCCGTCTCTGTCTGGCACTTCCAGCTCACTACGAAAATGGCCACGTGATACTACCACTTAGATTATGCATCTCTTGATCACTGCCCTGAAGTATCGTCAACGCAAAAGGTCGCACACGCAAAAGCTTGTCATGTATACTGCAGGCTATATCGCAGGCTATATCGTAACACCGGAAGAAGTAAAGAAAGCCTTGGGAGCTATGCAAAGGGGGAAGGCAGCTGGGGAGGATCAGGTAACAGCAGATTTGTTGAAGGATGGTGGGCAGATAGTTCTAGAGAAACTGGCCACCCTGTATACGAAATGCCTCATGACTTCGAGCGTACCGGAATCTTGGAAAAACGCTAACATAATCCTAATCCATAAGAAAGGGGACGCCAAAGACCTGAAAAATTATAGACCGATCAGTTTACTGTCCGTTGCCTACAAAGTATTTACTAAGGTAATTGCCAATAGAATCAGGAACACCTTAGACTTCCGTCAACCAAAGGACCAGGCAGGATTCCGTAAAGGCTACTCAACAATAGACCATATTCACACTATCAATCAGGTGATAGAAAAATGTGCGGAGTATAACCAACCTTTATATATAGCTTTCATTGATTACGAGAAAGCGTTTGATTCAGTCGAAACCTCAGCAGTCATGGAGGCATTGCGGAATCAGGGTGCAGACGAGCCATATGTAAAAATACTGAAAGACATCTATAGCGGCTCCACAGCCACCGTAGTCCTCCATAAAGAAAGCAACAAAATCCCAATAAAGAAAGGCGTCAGGCAGGGAGATACGATATCTCCGATGCTATTCACAGCGTATTTACAGGAGGTATTCAGACACTTGGATTGGGAAGAATTGGGGATAAGAGTTAATGGAGAATACCTTAGTAACTTGCGATTCGCTGATGATATTGCCTTGCTCAGTAACTCAGGGGACCAACTGCAATGCATGCTCACTGACCTAGAGAGGCAAAGCCGAAGGGTGGGTCTAAAAATTAATCTGCAGAAAACTAAAGTAATGTTTAACAGTCTCGGAAGGGAACAGCAGTTTTCAATAGGTAGTGAGGCATTGGAAGTGGTAAGGGAATACATCTACTTAGGACAGGTAGTGACTGCGGATCCGGATCATGAGACTGAAATAATCAGAAGAATAAGAATGGGATGGGGTGCGTTTGGCAGGCATTCTCAGATCATGAACAGCAGGTTGCCATAATCCCTTAAGAGAAAAGTGTATGATAGCTGTGTCTTACCAGTACTCACCTATGGGGCAGAAACCTGGAGGCTTACGAAAAGGGTTCTACTCAAATTGAGGACGACGCAACGAGCTATGGAAAGAAGAATGATAGGTGTTACATTAAGGGATAAGAAAAGAGCAGATTGGGTGAGGGAACAAACGCGAGTTAATGATATCTTAGTTGAAATCAAGAAAAAGAAATGGACATGGGCAGGACACGTAATGAGGAGGGAAGATAACCGATGGTCATTAAGAGTTACGGAATGGATTCCAAGGGAAGGAAAGCGTAGCAGAGGGCGGCAGAAAGTTAGGTGGGTGGATGAAATTAAGAAGTTTGCAGGGACAACATGGCCACAATTAGCACATGACCGGGGTAGTTGGAGAAGTATGGGAGAGGCCTTTGCCCTGCAGTGGGCATAACCAGGCTGATGATGATGATGATGATGATATCGTAGCTTTACTGCAGCAAAACCTCTCTGTAGGGTCACTTCACGCTAAACGCCTTACATATTGAGCTTGACGATCTCGGATTTTTCTCTAGAAGGTTGTGGTTCATCAGGCTATAGTCTCACGTGCTTGCGTAGCTTATTGTTGGCCTAAAGTTATTTCTTCGCTCTCAGGCCGCCATTTTACTGTCGGGGATATATGCAAAAACGTGAATTGGTTGTCCAAATGATAATTTCTATTGCGTAGCTCTCCATTTTTTTATCTATATAATCGATAAAGCCTTGTTTAATGAGATTGCATTTTCTGAGTAAGCTTTATTCAATTTCTGATGTGTTTACACCCCCTGAAAAAAGGGACAACACAACTAAGCTTAGAATATCTCATAACCTTTGTTTTTTTTTATTTTCTAAGAAATCAATTTCGATATAGCTTTCGTTATGTAGAAGGCAAACAAGCAGCCGAAAATATTTCGTGCCTCGAGAATAAACGAAAGTGTATTAGAATAACCCTTAAAATTGCAGAAAATTTCTGCAGTCTCTTATGTTTCAATGCAGGATACGTAGTAAGTAAGATTGCAAAATTTGATTCAGTTAAAAAAAATATGCCAAATTAAATTCTGGAACTTCAATTAAGAACACTTTTTGTTTTATGGAAGAAAAAATTGTTTCAATATGAGCACCCGCGCACATACGCTGCATCTGCCCACAATTGTTCTTCACCGCATCGCATGTGGCATTGCTGAATAGGGACGGGCAATGCCAAGCTGTAAACTTCCTTGAAGCGGGAAGCTTGGGCTTGCTTCTATGACTTCGCGGGGTACGTAGAAATTAGCCCAAGCGTCCATGCTTGTAAGCTTAATTTATAGTAAAGGCTCGAGCGCAGCTTTCGGCGTGATCGAAGCTGCGCTCCTCAGGAATACGTATGACGCATGGCCTACTCATTTCGGAGCCGGAGAGAAAGTCGCAGCCGAGCGCGCGTGCTCGGCTGCGACGGAGAGCAATGACATCACTACTGCCGCAGCTAATCCAACACGACCTAGATAGCACAAGGCCTTTTCACTCCGATCCATGACGTCATGTTACCTGGCCCGACTGCCATAGAATCTAATGGGGATGCTCCCGAGTAGGCAACAGGGATTTTGACGTCATTGATTCCCATTGACAGCCTTGTCAATGGGAATTTCGGGCTCGGTAGCGTGACGTCATGGGTCGGAGTAAACAGGCTTTGTGCAGTGTAGGTAGTGTTGGCTAATCGCACGCCTCTTTATTTTTCGCGTATGCGCATCCGGTTGCACGGAGGAGTTTTCGGCGTACAGGCGACCGACAGACGGGCGGACGAACGGACGGACGGAGGGACGGACGGACCGACGGACGGACAGATAGATGAATCGGCTAGCCATATACAGCTTCGCTGTAGAAGCCCCCGACATTATTACCTTGCAGGAAACACTTGACATTGTTAAACTGCGGAACTACAGTACTTACGAAAACAATATTTCAGAGAAATACCCAATCGCCACATTAGTCCAGAGAAATCATAGAACATTACCTAGAAATGTCTAACTGCGATTGTCTCCTAGTAGAATCACTTCCACAAACAGTAGGCATAGCCGCCACATTGTTAGTTAATACACAGCAAGCCAAAGGGAGGCTGTATCGAAGCAATAAATAGGACACTCAAAATTTCTAAAAGCAGAATCCGCTAACCATAGTGGGGAACATTAATGCACAAAACATGGCATGGGAATACCAAGACAATAACAAGAAAGGCATGCACCTCTGTAATCCAGGATGCGCGCCTTACGCTACACACAGACCCAGTCACCCCTGCTAGGATTGGAAGGAGCACACAGGTTAACACATTTCTGGACCTGACACTCCGAAAGTATATAAGGCAAGTGACGTGGCGGAAAACCATGACTAACCTAGGTAGTGACCATTACACAGTGGCAACTACTGTGCCTGCCAAAAACTTCAGGGGTAGAGGCACGAAACCGGTCCAAATTACGGACTAGGACAAATTCAGGCAGCTCAGAGATCGAAACCGAGGGAGTGAGATGAGTAACCTAGCGGAATGGGTCAAAGATGTTATCACTGATGTCACAGGAGTAACCAAATCAATCTCATCCTCAGGGACACCACATTCTGTAGACAGGCGGCTGCTACAAATGTGACAAGCGGACGATAGCCTGCAGGAAAGTGCCAAACGCAGAAACACAATCGGCCACTGCGCATTAAAATTGCAAAATTATCCAGAAAGGTATATTATGCACAACAGCTTGGCAGAAGAAAATGGAGCCAACTTTGCGACCAAATGAGTGGCAAACTTGGACTCAAAGATACTTAGCACCTCCTCAGACACCTACTGGATCCGAAGAACAGCAAAATAGAGCACAGTAGAACCATCATTAGACTATGCATAATCAAGCACTCACAGATAAAGAACTCGTCGAGGAATTACTCAGACAGAGATACGTAGATACATAAAGTTTCTCTGCCAAGCTACTCGGGAACCCCGAACCCCAAATTAGACTAGTAGATCCAACAGTCTGAAGAGCTGCGCTTCAATAACTCCGGGCCTCCTCGGCTCGAGGTGAGGACGGCATAACAAACAAATGACTACGAACTTATATAATGATTCGATCGAAGCAATTACATATACTTTAATGTTGGGAAAGACAGGAACTCTCGTCATCATGGAGGCATGCAAAGGTTCTGTCCATCCTGAAACCGGGAAAAAAGCTTGATTTGCAGAAGTTCAGGTCCATATCTCTCACCACATGCTTAGGCACAGTGCTACAGCACGTAATTCTAAGCAGGCTGCAGAGCCACATGGATGACAGAAATTACTTCCCGCGCACCATGATACGCTTTGAAGCAAATCTATCAGCACATAATGCTAAGACTCTCAGAAGAGGTTCTACTCCCTATTCACAAGAAAAAAAACTAGAGCTGTACAAGCCCTAGGGCTAACAAAAGCTTTTGACAACATCAAGCATAAAGCAATCATGCTTCAATTGGGGAGACTGAATGTCGGCCACAAAACTCACAATATATCAAAGTCTTCCTCTCCGACAGGACTGCCGAACCCCAGCTAGGCTGCGTCGGATCTTCTACATTGAAACTTGGCAGCAGAGGAACCTCACAGAGATCAGTACTATTCACTTTCCTGTTTAGCATCTCTCTTATACCGCTAGCTACCACGCTTAGCACAATGTCTCGTTTAAGACACTCACTGTACGCTGACGATATCACCCTCTGGGCGTATGCCGGAAGTTATAGCTAGGTAGAGAAAGCACTGCAAACAGGATCTGACCGAGTATCATAGAATGCGAATCAAATAGGTCTCTCATTCTCCCCGCAAAAGCCAGAACTTCTGATTATAAGGGCTCAACCACAAGCAGGAACTCCTCACCGGGACATCAAGGTGATGGCAGAAGGCACATACATACAAGAAGTGCAGCCACTGAGAATCCTGGTGGCGCGCGTACAAAATAACGGAAACAACGCAGTTACTCTGAGCAAAACCATGTGGTGCATTAGCCAAGCGGGAAATTTAATTAATCTAATTAAACGAGTAGCAAACAAACATAAAGGCATGAAGGAAGCACGTCTCAGGCAGCTTGTCGAAGCCTTCGTCCTGAGCCGGTAGTATATTCCATTCCTTACGTGCACCGCTAGCCGGCTGAAAAAAAGAAAATCGATTGCCTAATTGCACGATCATACAAATCAGCTGTTCATTTTCCTAGGTACATGGCTAATAAGAAGCGCCTAGAATTGAGAATCAACGTACCCTAGAGGAGCTGGCCGAGGCACACAAACTAGTCCGCCTGAAGAGGCTATTCAAAACTGAAGTAAGAAGACACATACTGGAGGATCTGGGGATCCGATGTGGATCCACACACAGCTCAATATGTAAACTCCCACTAATATACCGCAGAAATTTAAGGATGGACACAATACCAAAAAACATGCATCCTGAACATCACAATGACAGAAGGAGAGCAAGAGCTAGAGCTTTATCTAAACACTACTCCGTCCTGTAGGAATAGTCCACGTCGATGTTTACAAATATCCAAGTCGAGATGCCTTATCTATATGCATAGTCAACAACTTCAGGCCCACTCTGCAGCACAGTTAGTTGCAAGCATAGAGACGAATAGAAGTGGCAGATATAGCTCTGGCTATAAATGGCTCCCCAACGAAAATCATTTTTAGCGATTCTAAAATTGCAGTTAAACTTTGCCAGTGGAAAAATCTGTAAACCATTGCTACAAAAGTTTAACAAATATCCACCAGCTGTCACCGCATTGATCATGTCGCCCGATACTGTCGCAACTCGTGGCCTCCAACACCTCGCACGCCGACAAACCTGAGCCGTTTTAATGGAAATGCCCGCAATGTTTCGCCCACCGCCGAGTCTAACAGCGCCGACAACTCTGCTAGGAACACGTGGTACAGTCGCTCACCATTGGCGCGCGGACACCAGTCTCGTTCACCGCAGCCAGGTCGCCTTTCGTCTCCTGTGACTTTTGGCCGCACCCTTTCGGAAAACTGAGAAATGCAGCCCTCAGAGGTGGTGCTGCATTGCCTACTAATGCAGCAAATCATCTGTCTGTGCCTACAATGATAAGTGAAATTGACGTTAAAATAGACGGCGTACATGTCCAAGCACTCGTCGACACTAGAGCCCAGCTATTTGTGATGAGTGCTAGCCTACGTAGACGTTTAAAGACGGTCCTCACACCAGCAGCCGCCCGAGTGCTTCGTGTGGCCGACGGCGGCATGCTTGTTGTTCTTGGAATATGTACTGCGCGTATAAGTATAGCCGGCCGCCCTGCTTCTGTTCTCTTTGCTGGGATAGACAACTGCCCTCAAGACGTTATCCGTGGATTGGACATTTTATCCACTCATTCTGCTCTCATAGACTGTGCGACCGGTGTTCTTCAGTTAGAACTGCCTCAACTAGCTGATGCTCCGAGCACCGCTCCACCGCACTTGTGTTCGCTTCAAGATGTGCGTCTGTCACCTGAGGCAGTCACTTACGTCGCTTTGACCGCGCAGCCACAGATTCCCGACGGTGAATATGTCCTTCGCCCCATCATCGACGTTCTTTTGAACCGGAACATTGCTCCTCCGCATACGCTGGTGACGATTACTAATAACAACGTCCTTCTTCCGCTTCTGAATTTCAGCCTGTGCCCTCAAGTACTTCCAGCCGACATGTTCTTGGCCAGCATTCCTAATATTTCCGAATTTGATATTGAAAGTCTGAATGCTGAGAGCGGTTTCTTAGCACGAATTGCAGCTCACAGCTCTGCTTCCCTAACGGATGACTTGGGGAAGATGATTGCACCTGACCTCACTTCTGCATAGGCCATAGACATACGTCTCCTCCTCGAATCGTACCTTAGCATTTTTGATTTCGGCGACAAGCTTTTAGGACAAACATCTGTTGTTCACCATCGTATCAACACTGGAGACACGAATCGTATTCGTCGGTCTCCCAATCGTATATCGTATGCTGAACGTCGAGTCATTCAATCAGAAGTGGACAAAATGCTCCTAAAAGGGGTCATCGAACCATCAGCCAGCCCTTGGGCTTCGCCTGTCGTCCTTGTGAAAAAAAAAGATGGTACCTGGCATTTTTTCATCGAGTATCGCCATTTAAACAAGATCACCCGAAAAGGCGTCTACTCACTACCACGCATCGATGACGCCTTGCACTGTTTGCTTGGAGCTAAGTACTTCTCGTCCAGCGATCTTCGATCCGGCTACTGGAAGATTTCAGTTGATGAATGGACCGCGGGAAGAAGGCCTTCATCACGCCGGATGGCTTATATCAGTTCAAACGCATGCCTTTTGGCCTATGCAACGCTCCTGCGACATTTGAACGTATGATGGACTCTCTTATGCGAGGCTACAAATGGACCATTTGTCTTGTTACCTTGACGACGTTATTGGTTTTAATCCCACGTTCGGCAGCCACCTTACCCGACTCGCTGCCATTCTCGCGGTCTTACGTAAAGCCGGCCTCAAAATGAGCTCCACGAAGTTTCAATTCGGGCGCCGTCAGATTACCATGTTGGGACAGCTCGTTGACATATCCGGTGTCCAACCAGATCTGGAAAAATTTCGCGCAGTACGCAGTTTCCCTGTGCCACGTTCTGCTTCTGACGTGCGCTGCTTCGTCCGGTCTGTGTCCTTACTTTCGCCGCTTTGTCAAAAACTTCGCCGACATTGCTCGGCCTTTCACAGATCTTCTAAACAAGAACACACCGTTCTCATGGGGCCCTGAGCAGGCTCACGCGTTCGCCGCTCTCATTGGGTTTCTGACTACCCCTCCCATATTTGCCCACTCCGATCCATCTGTACTGACTGAAGTCCACACTGACGCAAGCGGTCACGGCGTTGGTGCTGTTCTCGCCCAACAGCAGAATGGTACCGTGTGCGTGATAGCTTACGCCAGCCGCCTGCTGTCACCTGCCGAGAGAAATTACTCCATCACCGAGCGGGAGTGCTTGGCTTTAGTTTGGGCTGTCGCCAAGTTCCGGCCATATTTGTACGGCCGCGCGTTTTCGGTCGTTACAGACCGCCACGCCCTCTGCTTACTGTCTTCCCTCCGGACCCCACAGGACGGCTCGGTCGCTGGGCTTTGCCGCTCCAGGAATTTTCGTTTGCTGTCAACTATAAGTCTGGACGTCTGCACAAGGACGCTGACTGCCTCTCGCGTCAACCCGTGGATCCTCCCGATCATGTTGCACATGATCCGGTGACCTGCCTGATGGCTTTGAATGGCATCACCGAGATGCGCGCTGAACAACAACGCGACGCATCCTTACAGTCCATCATCACCGGAGTGCAATCTGGCAGCACCGACTGCACGTGCCGCAAGGTCGTGCTGCATGACGGCGTCCTCCACCGCGGCAATATCAACCCTGGCTGCCCTGGCTTGCTCCTTGTCCTTCCTCGTCATCCGCGATCCGTCGTTCTCGAACAACTTCACGATGCACCGACGGCGGGACACCTTGGAGTTTGGCGTACATACGACCGCGTACGACACCGGTTGTTCTGGCCAGGCATCTACCACTCTGTGCGTCATCATGTCGCAACTTGTGAATTGTGTCAGCGCCGGAAGAAACCTCCCCCGCCACCTATCGGACGGCTCCATCCAATTGAAGTTCTCTATGAACCATTCTTAATTTCGCGCAGGCCTTCACCTGCTTGGCCCTTTTCCGACAAGGACTGGAGGGAATAAGTGGATCACTGTCGCTACTGACTACGCGACACGCTACGCGATAACAAAGGCGTTGCTGACTAGTTGCGCAATTTACGTCGCCGATTTTCTCTTTCACGACGTCATTCTCCAGCACGGTGCACCTCGACAGTTGCTTACAGACCGTGGCCGCTCGTTCTTGTCTCAAGTTGTGGACGACCTCCTCCACTCTTGTGCCACTGAGCACAAGCTGTCCACTGCCTACCACCCACAAACGAACGGTCTTACGGAACGTCTCAACCAAACACTCACAGAGATGCTGTCGATGTACGTTTCCAACGATCACCGCGACTGGGACGCCATGCTGGCCTACTTGACATTCGCGTGTAACTCGTCCCGACATGACACCGCAGGATGTTCACCCTTTTAACTTTTCTATCGTCGCGACCTCACTTTGCCCTTTGACACCATCCTGTCTTCTATGTCCCGTGTTGCCACTGAGTAAGCTCGTGAAGTCATCCATCGCGCTCACATGGCGCGTCAAGTCACCCAATCTGGCTTATTAGCCTCGCAGCGTTTGCAAAAAGACCATTACGACCGGTGCCTTCACGATGTTCAGTTCGTGCCAGGTGCTTGGGTGCTGCTTTTGTCACCATGTCGTCGGGTCGACCTCTCCCAGAAGCTTCTCTATCGCTACACAGGCCCTCATGAAGTCCTACGCCAAATTAACAACGTCAATTATGAGATCGTGCAGTTACAGTTTCATCCATCCTCAAGTCCGCGCCTGTTGACGTCGTGCAGGTTTCGCGGCTGTAGCCATACTTCGCTCGCAGTTCTTCGCCTACCATGCGCCGAGACGGTGCTTCACCACCCGAGGGTCCTGTTACGGAAGGGTGAAAGAAGAGAGAGGAAGAAGATCGCGAGACGCTGGCTGCTGCGTGTTGTTACTAGTCAGCCATTTTAACCCAATTGACTCTCCTTGTATATATATAGACTGTAAATACAGCTGTATACTCCCAATATCCCCGTAACAATATATATACATATATATATATATACCCTCCAAAAAAAGGCGCCATGGTAGGTCATATATATATATATATATATATATATATATATATATATATATATATATATATATATATATATATATATATATATATATATATGAGCTTAACCAAGCACTAGCCAACCTGCGGCCAGTTTTTTCATTCACTTTCGTTTCCATGAATTTGTCATTCCTTTCATTCAATTAGTAGGTGCAGTAATCTCCTCTATGGTTTCCTTGGTGTCTTTGTTTATTGGCTCATTTTGATTAATAAAAATCAGGCCCGCTGGTTCTCTTTTTTCTGGTTCATTACATAACGAGGGTCTTGAATCCGGCAACATTGATGCCTTCAGGTAGCATGTGTGCGCTTATTTACCAGTTGCCGTCACCCAAATATATCTCGTAGTCGTGATGCCTGCGGCCGAAAGGATGTTCCACATCCGCCGCCATGGATTGTGAGTCGTAGCGCTGGCTAACACTCCCAGGGTTAGTTCCAGTAATAAAAACATAAAGCCCACAGAAACCGGAACATAAACAGCGCGGCGGTAGCTCAAATTCTAAAAGCGTCGTACGCGTAATGCGAAGACGTGAGTTCGTATCTCACTGCGGCCATTTGTTTTTTATGTACTTTCATTTCCATTAATTTATAATGTACTTAATTTCTTTAGTAAGTACAGTAATTTCCACTATGTGTCCTTGGTGTCTTTGTTTGTTGGCTTCTTATTACATGATTAATAAAAATCGGACCCCTTGGTTCTCTTTCTTCTCGTTCCTACACTACGAGTGTCTCAAATCCGGCAGTATTGATGCCTTCAGTTAGCATGTGTGGGTTTATATGCCAGTTGTCGTCACCCAAATAGATCACGTACTTTTTGACGCCTGCGACAGAAAAGATGTTTCCCATCCGGCGCCAAGGTTTATGAGTGGCGGCGCTGGCTAACACTGCCAGGGTCATTTCTAGCAGTAACAACATAGATACCGTCCAAAGTGGATGGGAAAACGGCGCCGCGGTAGCTCAACAGGTAAGAGCATCGCACGCGTAATTCGAAGACGTGCATTCATACCCCACGTGTGGCCACCCTGTCTTAAATAGGATGGCAACATAATCAATTCCCTTCACATTTTTAAACATTATATTGTAATGTCTCTTTCATCTTGTGGTAGGTTATTCGCTATGGACTTCTATATCACTGAGTGCGCTTCAATATAGTAGACAGGTTCAAGCAACTGCGGGTTAAAAGCCAAATGTCGTTCGAGGGCTCCTGCAATACGCTGTCTCTTTGACCACTGGGGGTCGAGAAAACTGCTGAGTCTTTCCGTTCAGCCTCCATCATAGACCGCTATTGTACTTGAGATCCTAAACCACCTAATTTAGTTTATTGAACCACGCACCGCCTTACAGGACGGTGACCTCATTGAACACAAGTACATTCCACAGAAACCGTTCCACATGTAATGAAGAGGATAGCAGAAGGGTCGCGCGGCCGCATGGCTGATGCGAGGAAGGCAGTACCGTTGCTTTCCATGCACGTATGTATACATATGTAAACATACATATATGCATGCATATGCAAAATCTGCCTCGCTCTTGGCCAATCCCCATGAGTTGGTATGTGCCAAAGCCATTACGGTCATCAGTAGTATCATCACCTCACGTTGGCACACGGCTGGAACTGCTCGGCTGCTCTCTGCGCTGGACCCGACGTGATTGAGATTCGCGATAACCATCAATAAAGCGCGTAGCATTTTCTGGAGCAGCTGGGTACCCTAACGACTCACCTTGAAGTACAGTTTCACTTTATCACAGCAACCACGATTCCATTGGAATGCGAAAGACACAATGTTTTCACCAGTGACCCATGAGTCCACAATCATTCATTGCGATAGGCTACCAGCCACATAAATTAAATCAGCTAATCTTTGTATGAGCACCCGACCCACAAATGAGGAAAGGTCTCAGCTCGATGGCACTAACTTGAATATACTTGACAGCTGCAAGCACTTGCAGTGATACATAAAAGTGCTTACCAACGGTTGATTTATGTCTTTATCTGTCCAGACATCTGCTGAATCACGATTTAATAGAGCCTTAGAGCCTTCCAAAATTCTCTTTGCCTGCAGAGAAAGGAAGCTACTTTTCTGATCTGGTTGTGTTCATAAGATTGCAACTAAAGTGTCGAATGCTGGCCACAGGCTCACCATGACGGAATTAAACACCGAAAGCGCGTGCAATAATACATTCCTTTTCTTTCAAAAACTTTGCTTCATAGTATAACGGGTGGCCTTGCACTCCGTGCTGCTTCATCCCAGGTAAAGAGAAAGGCGGAAAGTATGCCCCGTGTCAGAAACGCAGCCACAGCTGCTGCAACGACACATGCCAGCTTTGCCCCAGCTGTAGTCCACATTCTCTAAAAGTTGGCTTTCTCTCTACTGCCAACGAGTACTCAACGGAACGTTGCTTAAAAACTGCATCACTATGGCAGTCTAGCTGTGAATCACCAAAGTCAATTCATTAATAATTATGCGGCAATTATCTTCCATTATTATCTCCTCCTGATATCGTTTTAAGCTTGAGTGACTTGACGGAAGTGGTAGTAGCTTCACCGAAAAAAGTGAACAGCTGGTAGGTGAAAACTTCGCGATCTCTTCTGGTGCCGTACCTTCGCTGAACTTTCGCTGCTCGGAAGAATTCGTCTTGACGTCATGCCCGAAACGCACACGCCGGTAGCCATGAGTGCATCTCCCAAGACAACCAGCCACTTTCAAGACCGTTGCTGGATTATTCCACTTGTGGCAGCTGGCGTAACATTCCTTACAACAATCATCGAATCTAACCGAGGCTACCTCTACGTGCTTTTTATGGAGGAATACCAAGTCGACCACGCCACAGCGTCATGGCCAGCCAACATTCTCCTGTCGGCAAGTCACCTTTCGGGTATCAGACATTTTATGTTTGTTTTCTCTTTACGAGAGCAAATAATCAAATGACGTTTCTTGAACACTATAATAAACATACTCGTATATTTCTGTGTACATTGATCGTCTGAAGCCAGATTACTCAATTCTTGACAAATTTTCATCGGGTTCCGTATGCCACAAACTACAGCTTGAAACCTAATCCGCGGTTTCAGATATTTTCAGTGATCCTTCATGATTCGTGCGAAGAGTGCTTCGTTCATTGCACGTTTCACAGCAGAAACGTACGTCACTAACATTAAGCTTCTCTTGTCATGACTTCGGGAGCTACGACTACTTAAGAAATAGCACAACCGAGCTTCATCATTGCATCTCCCTATATATTTGTATCGGGCCATAACCGCCGTTCGATGCCGCCCCTCGAACATGTGGTTTCCAAGTATCTATCAAATTTTTCCAAACATGTTCAGATAAAATTTGATACCCGTGATGCATTTGAGAACACCGCTCCATAAAATGTCCCCGTCTTCTGGTCTGCGTTTGATGGTGAGGGATGGTAATTGTAGTGCAAAATTTACATCTTGGCGCCACTTTTGGCGGCAAATCATTTGGGGACAGCGAACCTCTCTCATAGAAGTGTTAGCTTTTGTGGAGAGATACTGCTCTAAGAGCGCAGAAAGTTATGTGGTACGAATGCGTATATTTATCATTCAGGGCACTTCATTCAAGTCGCGTTGAACTCTTGAGAGCTCCGCAGCAACGAACACCGTGTATGAAATGTGACGCGGGTTCGCACCCGGTAACCAGTCACACATAGACGCTAAGCCTGTTGGTGAAGGGCCGCGACTGTCGGGCCAACATTTTCCGCTCCAGAACATTTCAACCTCGTAACCCATCCGCATCGATCATGGCACCTATTTTCTCTATTTCTCCCAAATCACACCCCCACTCTAGGACGGCCGTGTTGACCTGTCCTTTCATGTGACAGAGTGCCGACCGCCCGGACTATTAGACCAAATATTATCGTGCGTAGATAACCGTCGGACTTCCAGCCGCACGTGCATCAGGAACTTCCGAACCTCCCGTGTTGCATGCAGCAATAAACCCATCCTTCTTTCTCTCTTCAACATCAGAGGGCAAATACCCCAGCGTCTGACCCCATTTGATCCCCGCGCACGCTAACAACAGATGGTGACAGCTGTACAATTACGGGCCGTGCACCATGGCAGGCCAAAAGGCAGGCACATGAGCACTTGTGCATTATCACCCCAATGTTTACTTTTGTGCATGTTCGTCCGCAGATCGACGCTCCACCTAATACAGCATCGTGCGCTTCCCCATCAACGTTCTGTCATCAGTGTGTGTATCTAGATGTTGTTCCAGGACGCCTGCCGTTTGCTTCAAGATATTTTCGGAGCACTCACCTGCTTCTCTGCTAGTCACTCAAATGATCCCGCAAACTGTATAGCCGTCCGGCTGATGTATTGAAATATTGTACGTCAAGTAAACACTGCGGCAGTTTCCTCAGCCTGTCCACAAAGAAAATTTAGAGCTGGAGTGCGTGCTGATCTTCTGACCCTCTACTACAGGGGTGTCATCATATTAGGTATACAGAACACACGTCAAAGATGTTACAACAAGAATAAATTTAAATAACGCAGTTTAAGTTATACAGCGAAATGTGCTACTGCCGAGCGTTTCTCCGAAGAAATAGGAAAATTCGATATTACACCGGGAACTACTCGTCGTGAGCAAAGCTGTTTTAGCGGGTTAAGATAAATATAAATGTTGTAGAAGTCATACAGAGTCAGCGTTTAATTGTGACACGCATGTTGCACCATAGTGAGTATGGAATCCTAACGGGATTCTCATGTACTGTGCTTGGCGTCTATGCTTTTATTGTTGACGTGAGCTACCGCTACATAGTGTAGATCCGCGCATGAAAAACCCGTAATGGGCTGGTCGAGCTCCCTCGTGTGGCAGTATAGCGTTGCTTTGAGAAATATATCGTCGTCTAGAAAATAAGCTCCTTGATCACATTTTCACGAACGAATACGTCGTAACATCTATATATATATATATATATATATATATATATATATATATATATGAGAGGCCCGTCATCAGTACACAAGCATAGGGAACAAAAGCGAACAAACAGAAACATTGCAAAAGAGCAGACGACAGGCGCAAGTGACGCTCGCAGCGCCCCTCTAGGTCGTTCTCGGGGCTAATACACCATCATATACGCCTAGTGCACCGCTTATAGAGGCGCCACTGATAGCCACCTAGCAGGCGCTTCTGACAGTACGCGCGGGAGCAGTAGCAGACGACAACTCTTTGCAACAAGGATGGCTGAATTTCGCGGCTGTAATTTCTCCTTTGTTCGGGTGCCGGACTGCTTCTTCTGCGGTGACAGCTGCAGGGAAGACGCTGACCTCTGTGGGAGCGGGTATGAACACGATGTTACCGGTGTTTGGGGCAACATGGTCCACATACGTGCCAGGTGGTCCCGCAGACAAACGCCATGGACCCCATTTACATGAAGTGGAGCTCATGATAACTAGCTGATAAATTTTGTTCAGTAATGCGATGTCTCGACAGCTTTTTTTTTTAATTCTACATTTACCGTAATGCTCCTTCTGTACCTCAATAATAAGCACCCGCCGTTAGTGCAGACTTATATCAAATATCAAACAAATCCGCACGGTGCGATGTCTGCATATGCCGTTGTGATTTTTTTTGCCGATGAATACATGTTGCATCACCGAGTAAGTGCCGTCAAAGTCGCCTCAAGAAGAGTAATTGCGAATTTATTGATCGAAACGCGCACACTAGCCAACGAAGTCACCAAACGCACAGGCTAAAGAAAGCGCTTATTAGAGCTGTACCGCCGAGGCAAGTCTGCTGCATACGCCGATGAACTGCCGTTCCCGTTGCAGTTTTTGCAATTTCGAATTCCCCAAGGGAGCTGCTTGGAAACGTACAAAGCTAAAATGTGACTAACCTTTCAGTACTTTTTTTTTAATATTGCTATAGAGAGGTGCCACATGGTATATTTAAAAGCAGAGCAGCACCAGTCAAAGTATATGAGCACTGGCGGCAAGGCCGGGTTTAGTCCTCCACAGCGTAAGCATAATAAGAAATAATTCAGTTGAGTACAAAATTCACATGCAAGAATGGACTACGTTGTGAAACGAACAAATCACTGGGCACGTTAATTCTGCTCAGGCAGCGTCGAGGTGTGATGACTTCCCAAACGTGACGCGAGCTTTTCAGCGAAAAATGGAACGAAAATTTCATATGCAGCAACTATTAGCAATTATCGCCCTGACCTACCTATTTTCTAAACACATTTCCCAAAAAAACACAATATCTAAGATACCCTCGGGCGAAAAAAATAAAGCTGTTAAAGAAGCACTTCCTTGGTATCATTCCGATAAGGCACAGCGTGATTTATATCCTTTACAAACAACACAGGGGGAAAACTTCGCAGCTTAAAATAATAATATTTGGGGTTTTACGTGCCAAAACCACTTTCTGATTATGAGGCACGCCGTAGTGGAGGACTCCGGAAATTTCGACCACCCGGGGTTCTTTAACGTGCACCTAAATCTAAGCACACGGGTGTTTTCGCCCCCATCGAAATGCGGCCGCTGTGGCCGGGATTCGATCCCGCGCCCTCGTGCTCAACAGCCCAACACCATAGCCACTGAGCAACCACGGCGGGTCGCAGCTTAAAAGAATCAGCAAGACTTATTCATGAAGCAACTAGCAACAGTTAAACATGTGCGAAGCCACGCATAAAATAGATGTAAAAACATGAAGTGCGCGACAGCTGGTGCGAGGATTTACCGCGCCACATGAAACCAACAATTTCAGTTCTTGCAAACTTCGGTAGCTTTAACATACAATACAATGTGCTTGTGCAGTCGTGCTGCCTCGCTAGCGCAACGCGGTAAAAAAGCGGAAAACAATATAAGCGGCGAACGGCATTCCGAACTTTAGCAAAATGCATTTAAACCGCATGCTGCACTGCAGACGAACTTTGCCGCCTACGCGTCTATGATCGAGTGCAAAACACCAACGCCACAAAGGAAAGAATAAGAAAGAAATTTCCCGCCGAAGCGACGATTCATTGCTACCGTTGCTCCCGCTGATGAGGCTTTGCGGGGAATGATTAGAACAGTATCGCCGGAACGTTTTCGCCGGTATTTGAGGCCCCCACACTGCAGCAATTCTTCTTCGACATTCCTTGAAGCTTTGGCCACCCCACACATGCGAAGGGTGCTACCTATTTTGCTCTGAAAACGTGAATGAGAGAGAGAATCACTATCAACGACGCAACAAACTACGGCGCGCGGCGAACTCCTCTTCCGTGTGTTGTGCGCAAGGCCGCCATCGGTGGCGCGTCCATCGGCGCGCGCTACGCGTGTAGACCGCTGGAGAGCCCGTGCTTTCCAGTGGTACGACTTTGTTGGCGAGCAGCAGAACACCTTTCGTCGCCATGTTGGCTGCCTTAGTCACGGAGCGCGCGGCTGCCAAGAACTTGTTGCCGCCGTGATGTTGCAGATACTGCAATTCTCCGGCACCTACGACTTCTTCGATGGAGCCGATGATGGCGTCAACCAGCATCGAAACTTGCACACTGAAAAAAAAAAAGCACTGGGCTGTCGTTGGGTGTTGAAGGGTGCTGGTTTGTCCACAGCTGCTTCACCTAGGCTGCCACAAAGCAATACGTGGTGCCCAGTCTGACGATATCTACAAAAAGATGTATCGGACAATTAGATTCGTTGCGAGAACAAAACGAGATCATCTGGGCAAACCATAGAGAAAGCATACAACAGGAGCGGACACTCCCATATAGCCCAGCGGCCGAATTGACGGCAGCGCACCAAGCAATATGCACTACACACATTTTAAGGTTGTCGCTAGTATCATCTACAATCAATATGTTTTTTCGGTTACCATTTCATGCTTGTATTTACTCGCAATTACGAGATAGCCAGAACTTATTCGTTTCTAGGGCTATTTCGGTAGAAAATTCTGAGCCAGAAAAAAGAAGACAGCGCTGAACCCGCAAGGCGCCCTGCCCATTACCCGGCCTTGTTTCCATTGTTAAATCTACGCGTCAGGCGGAAGTTCACTCACACTGCCGGACACTTGAAGTATTCTTTATTAAAGAGGCCGGAACCTATGAGAGACGAGAAGCTGCCTATAGTCCTACCTACCTAAAAAAATGCGGATCCAAGCTGTTGCGCGAATCGGTTTAATTGAAGCTTTCATTGGTGTTTGAGATTAACGCTGTTCTTGTTTCGCTACCGTTGGCAAATATAGAACTCACGACCAAGTTGGACACATTTTCACCAACAACCACCTCGCTGAGCATAAGCTTGTAGAGCTGGGTCATGCACACCCTACGCCTGATGACGACGGAATGGAAAACATGAAATGGCCTCGACCGCATGACGACGATTTTATGACGATGATACAATGACGACGATTCAATGAAGAATGTGTCATGGCAACACTGGCATCACTAAGACAAGACGACGATGGAACACGACGTCATGGCAGTGATTATATGACATAGAATGATGACAATAGCATCACGAAGAAATATTGAAGACGACGGCATGACGACAATGTGATGACAATGCTGAAATGATGCAAAGAGCATGACTCCGACGCCACGAAGACCAAAGGGTGACGATGCTGAAACGATAATGGTATTGCGAAGACAGCGTAACGACGATGACATGACGATAACGCTATAATGGCGCTGGACTGACGACGACGTGTTGATGACAGCATATTGACAATGTTATGACGAAGCTGGAATAACGAAGACGAATGGCGACGTTGAGATGACCGCAATGGCGTCACGAGAAACGCGTGGCAGCAATGACCTAACGACACTAGAATAACTACGAAAGCCTTCGCAGTGCAAATTATTGAAGAAGGAGCGGAAGCACCGCGATCGGTATGTTTGATGCTGAACGCATTGAAGAACTTCTTGCGACAGAGTATTTTTGAAATAGTCTAATTTCACTTCAAATGCTGTTCTTGACTTCGATGAGAAGTGGTTCAGGGCCCCTTTGAGGATTTTTTTTTTACAACGAAGCTGCCTATGGCTAGCATCTGGCGGATCGCGTCCACGAGTAGACCAACAATTTTTCATACGAGCGCCGATACCTGATGTTGGTAAAATACCTGGCCGACCAGCGACGGCGGTAAAGCAGGCGTTAAGCCCTCCCCATACGCGGGCCGATCCCGAAGTTGGCACAATACTGGGCCCAACCGCAGCGGAGGTGAAGCAGGCGTTAGGCACTCCCCATACGTGGGTCAATCCTGAAGATAGTTCAATACTGGGCCGAGCCGCGGCGTAGGTGCAGTTCACCATTAATGGGCCCACATACACAGCTTCGCTGGTCATCTTTCTTCAAAAAGTGGAAGAAACTGAGTTTTCATTTAACAGCTTTGCCAGTTCGTAATAGTCTAATACTTTCCATATTTGAGACACGGTGCGTGAATGTTCTAGGACACTTAATTTAACCCACCAATTCTCAGAGGAGGATGTAATAACGTTCCTTTACGTAAAATTATTTTTGCACGAAAGCCGCAATTGCTCCATCTACGAACCACGTGGAAATAAATCGATTCTTCGTTGAACACTGCGTACTTTAATTTCATAAAATGCAGCATTGTTCCCTTATGCACCTCCAACACCACACGGGGAGGCGTAAAGCCAGGGCAAAACACATGAACAAAAGTTACTATAACGACAAAGAGGCGGTCTTCACCGACGCAGCCCGCTATCCAGACAGGAAGAGTTTCGTGGCGGCAGTTACTAGCCACCGAGGCAACCACCTCACGAGCGTCACCGTGAACACGGCACATGCCGAAGCGGCAGAGGAAGCGGCCATAGGAGGAGACGACCCAGATGGCTGCCATATACTCCAGGCGAGCGGACGAGCTCACGCTCACAATAAATGTTTTCTCCTACTGCTGATACACAGACTCAATATTGAGGTTACGTCTATCAGTGTGAGGGGCCCACATCAAACTATGGACATTAGTTTAACCTGCTCCAAAAGTGGCTCTAAGCCTTGCAGAATGCCTCGGTTAAGTTCTTCGCACTTTGTTGACCATTTCTGAAACTTCATTTCCGCTCTGCTACGTATAGGGTTTGCTTCTTCAAATATTGACACGTGCACTTACTTATCTTTATCGGGCGACCACGTTTCGCCGCCTAACAAATGTTATCGCACAGCATGGGACGCGCCCGCATGTATCCGAAGTTTCTGGAAAGTTATCGATGCTCGGTCCTCTGTCTGTTGTCGCCGAACCTTGTGTTATCTGATTTCATCGCCTGACGCGAATGGTGTAGAACTTTGTGGAAAGCATGTGGGTCCCTACAATTAGTCTGGAACGTTCGACGACTGCTGTATAAAAGCCGACGCGCTTGACCCGCCGATCAGATTTTCGACGATCGCGGACTGTGTTCGCCGCTGTCGCCGTTTTTTGAGTATAGCCTGTTTTTGAGGGCACAAGTTCGCCCAATAAGACGCTAGTTTCGTCTTTCTCAGTTTGGCTGCTTTCTTCACAGTCACTACAACGTGACAATATGTGAAACGCTTCCTCTGAAGAAGAAACTCCAGAGAGAAGATCGCCGACGTAGAAGTTCTCCAACAGTTGTTTTGCAATAGATTACAAAGCAGGGTCAACACGCTTGAAGTGATAATGTAATTTTGTTTACAAATGCTATAAACTCGCAATCCAAGCAAATGGGCTTGTTGTCGTGCGAAAAGGAACATGGGTTTTTATTTACCCTTTTATCTTGGGCTCGAGGTTCGTCTGGAATGGGTAGGCATTCAAATCACAAAATAACATAAAGCGTCTCGGTGTTCCTCGTGAGTGTACATCGGTCAGAACGCCTCTTAATCGTCTGCGGTAAGTCCAACCACGGGTAGCCTAAAGTTAGCTAGCATTTTCATCAGGTCATTGGTTATATTCGGGCCTTTCTCTGGGTGGTCATTCAGCGACGCTGCAACTTGCGTGTGTGATGAAGCGTCAAATACGACTCTCAGTCATGTTGTAGAAGAATTGCGACATGATGTTGCATGTAGCAGTACTTATCTGGAGGATCACTCCAGATAAGTGCTTTCTTCGTGTTTTGTCAGCTTCGTACTGTCTGGCCGACTTGTCGTAATGTTGCATCACCTCGGGATCTGCACAAATGCGTCGCACTCGATTATGCAGTCATCGCACAGCGACCGCTCGGTTGTCTGCTAGAAACGAGCTGGGGGAATTCCAAGGAAATGCTACTTCATATGTATACCGTCTTTTCTCGCACTTGATTTCTTCGGTGAATAACTGGATCACCTCGTTCTCGTAGTCATCGTTTGTCAGTGGCTCACAGGTACCAATGGCATCGAGATCACAGATCTTTGCAGCGTGCGAAACAGGTCTGTGTCAACACTAGTGCGAAGCACGCAGGTGGGAGCCGCAGCCTGCGTAAAAATCCGCCCGTCACGTGGTATGTAGGTCCTTGAAAGGTACATTTAGGCATCGTGTTGATCACAACCAGGCCTAAGGTGTCCAGTTGCGAGAAAACTTTGTTGAGCAAGAACTGCCACATCTGGTCCGTTCCAATAAGCAGGTTCACGCCGACTCGTGGCTGTAATCCAGGAAGCGGTACAATGTCTGTAATAAACTTCTTTTCGTATAGCAGTTATCTGCACAAACTTGTGCGTAAATGGAGGTTCGGTCAGCGGTACGCTGATGAAGGGAACTTCTATAGGTTCATTTTCATGCTTGTAATAGTCGAATCGACTCATCAGTGTAGCCTAACCGTCTTATTGGTGGGCCACTCGAACCCTCAAATGCCTTGGTATCACATTCAACGGAGCGCAGTTTTGGTAGGCTCAGTTTGTTATAGATGTGTTCTCTAATGGAGGTTATCTGGCTAGCGTTGTCTGACACACCTGTAATAAAACATATCTCAAGGTCCGTTAGCAACCACGCACGGCATGTCTTGAGTAGAACCTCGTATTGTAAGGTGTACGATAACGACTAGTACAGGGCAGAATGTAAGCTGGAGCTTTTTGTTTTGTTAAAGAGCTGCATCGGGATATAGCATGGTTTGCATACAATGGTTGCATGCTTTCCTTCGCACTGCGAACAAGTCACCTAACGATGGCAGTCTTTAGAGCGGTGTCCCTTAGTTGTACACTGAAAATAAATACCACTCATGGCTATGCGACTCTTCTCGTGCAAGCTAATGTCGGACGGGCATGCTTCTTTAATGTAGTCCGTAGAAAATAAAAAAGCAAGAACATTTCTGTTACGTTGTGTCGCTGTGAAGAACAGGGATGGAAGGTACGAAACAATCAAAAATTAAATTATGGGGTTTTACGCACCACAACCACTCTCTTATTATGAGGCACGCCGTAGTGCATTTTGGAACTTCTGACCACCTGGAGTTCATTAACGTGCACCTTCATCTAAGTACACTGGTGTTTTCGCATTTCGCCCGCATCGAAATGCAGCCGCCGTGGCCGGGATTCGATCACGTGACCTTGTGCTCTGCAGCCAAACACCATAGCCACTGAGCATGCAACCATGGCCGGTTAAAGAAAAAATTTAAAAAAATGGTTGGGCCACATGTTTCATCGGTCTTCTTGCGTACCTTTCCAGTAAGCGCTAATGAGAGCACTCCTTTCGCGGGTCACTGCCTCCGCATGCACGTACTCCTAGAGCTCACGTAGTTCCGATTAGGACGATTCGGCTTCAACGACGACTGTCTTCTTGCTCAGTTGCTTGCCGATAATGCCGCGATAATGACACCTGGGATAGATTTGGTGAGAATCTCGACGAACATGACTGCGTATAACAGCTACGAATGTCCAAGCGCCCTGAGGCCTCTTAAGTTGATGTGGACTGTGCCTAAAAGGTCCCGTAAAAAGGCAACATCGGTGGGAGGCTTCGCTGGCTTGATCATTTGGAAGTTTGCCAAGTAGCTCTGCTCGGAGATCCTTCGTTTCCAAAGCGATTCTTCGGCCGAGTGTTGGCATCCTCATAGGACCCATAAGTACTCTGAATACCGGTGCCCCGCCCGTCCACTCAGAAGGTTGTTCGAATAGTGGAAGCGTGCAATGTTCATCAGATCCGGGTTTTTGTGGATGGCATACTTGGACAAGCCGTCCAGCATAATTATAGTGCGTACGTTTTATTAAAGCAACTCTCCGTAGCAATAAGAAGTAGGATAATGGCTTCGAAGGCAGCGTTCGTCTTAATTAGAGATTCATAATTTTAACATAAAATAGTAGCAAGATTGCTGTTTTATATAAAATACATTGCCTGTCAAAACTAATAATTAAGGGAATGTTTCTGTATTGAGTTATATATCATATAAGATTTCACAAGTTCAATTCGCAGGCATCATTTTTACACAATTTTATGAGCGGGCACGGCGCATCAATGCATTGCAAGAGTAAACCGCTTCAACTTAACATAGCTTTCGAAATTCAATACGCAAGTTTTCGCGAGTCACGCAGTGTGGAAAATTGAACTGCAACTTAGACGTGACAGCAGAAAGCAGTTGAAACACACTTTAGGAGGCATGGTCTGAGCTCTCAATACTCTGGGCATGCACGAAGCGAACGCGCGAACACAGAAGCCGATGCGTGCTGGAGCGAGCAGCGTCCTTGCCGTGACGTCCACTCAAAGCCGGCGCCACTAAAATTTGTCGCCATTTACAGCGCGCTACTCATGAGACGGGTTAGGCGCGTATGACGGGTCCCTTCCGTGTTTGTGCAGAACTCTCAATTTGCGTGTATCGGCAGCACGAGACTAACCCTTCCACTCCGTTGCGCTTAGGTTTAAAGAGAAACGACATGTTAAATACCTGCAAGCCTTCAGCACCATACGCTCAGTCATGAGCAAAATCGCAGATGGCAATACTCCACTGCACCATTCCTTTTCATTGTGCACTCGGTCAGAAGTGTTACCCAGCTTGGTAGCTCAGTGGCTACGGCGTCGCGCTGCTGAGCTCGAGGTCACCGGTTCAATCTCTGCCGTAGCAGTCACATTTCGAGGCCTGGCAAGACTCTTGCTTACTTAGATTGCCGTTGACGCTATGGAACCTCCGGTGGCGAAAACTAGTCCAGAGTACCCCACCATGGTGTATATCATAATCACATCGTGGTCCTGGCTCGCAAAACCCAATCATTTATGAAACTTCAGTATTTAGTATGGACTCCGCCCACAAGACCGCACTGCACTTGTCCTCTTTGCCTCCGCCATTCGAAAACTTAGTTACCGGCCCATGCTGATATTTTAAAAAGGTCGCATCTCCCAACACGTGACGGAAATGAACGATTCCAATTGGAAGGCACATCTATTTCTCTTCGATGTGCACAACAGTGTATTTCCCATCGCATCCTTATATGCTGCTATCTGCTGCAGTGGGGCAAGCTCTTGAGTTTCACTTTTGCTGCGTTGAATCAAACTTGCTAGAACACATTAGTTGTTTTCGCTATTCGTAGATACTCTAAAAAATACGTGATTCCTGGAAATTTTCACCGTTTCCTTTTGCGTGTGATGGTGTTTTGCACGTTGCGCGTGTGTGTATTCATACCTGCAATTGTTTTTTCGCTTTATCGTATGCGCAAGGTAACTATGCCTTGCACGGTCGGCATTGTAGCCGCACCGGCACGGTGATATCAACATCAAGTTGCACTTTGTGTTGATAAAGATACCCTGAAGTTTGGCAATTAAGCAAATGTCTTGAAGGAATGAGAAAAGAAAATTTATAGTTTGACAATGCTTTGAAGAAGAAGGCATAATACCTATATGCCTTTAGCTCACCTATAACCTTTTAGCATCGGACATATGCTTTCTAACTCTGTTATAGCCGTTCTAGGGAAGCAGAGGTCATCCTCTCAAATAAGTCCTTTCGTTCTTGTAGGTGGCGGTGGCAGTGGTGGTGGTTTAGCCTGGTGGTGGTGACTATGAGACGATCGTTTTTATTGGCATCCCCTTTGAAACGGGTCACCAGCAAATAGTCACTTATGCCGCAATTTCGTAGCAAAGCCTTCCACTCTGTTCTATGCCAGTTTTTTCACCCAAAGTTCACGGTCTGCTGATCCCGTCGATAACCCTGGCGGGGCGTAGCCTCTCACCCATGACTAAGCATTTACGGCCCTAGCCTGTCTCATTTAATCAGGCTTTGTGTGCGTGCGCGCGCGTGTGTGTGTGTGTGTGTGTGTGTGTGTGTGTGTGTGTGTGTGTGTGTGTGTGTGTGTGTGTGTGTGTGTGTGTGTGTGTGCGTCTGCGTGTGCGTGTGCGTGTGTGTGTGTGTGTGTGTGTGTGTGTGTGTGTGTGTGTGTGTGTGTGTGTGTGTGTGTGTGTGTGTGTGTGTGTGTGTGTGTGTGTGTGTGTGTGTGTGCGTGCGTGCGTGTGCGTGTGTGTCTTCAGTGTCACTGCGGGTGTACTTACCACCCAATGACTATCTCTTTTGGAAACAGGAGGTATTGCAGCCACCCATTTGGAAGGCCTTTCTTTCATTTCATTTCATTTTTATTCCTTAAAGACCCTGTAATGGGGTGTTACATAAGGGGTGGGTTACACAGAAATAAGCAGAAACCATGTGTTAATCTATGGGAAAAGGTGATTGGTGACGCTTTCTATGAAGGTGGATGGACAAGTGATGGCAGCGGTGTCGCCTGGAAGGCCATTCCATTCAGCAGCTGTACGAGGAAAAAATGACGTAGGAAAGGTAACGGTGCGTGCACGTGGGCGCGCGACTTGAAGAGGATGACCAGTGCGACTAGATATGCGTGTTGGTGGAACAATGTATGGCGGGATACCCATCGAGCTATGAAAAAGTTTATTGAATAAAGAAAGACTGGCGATACGGCGGCGACATGAGAGAAGGGGTAAATTAGATTCTAATTTTAGTGACGACACACTCACATCATAAGAATACGAACGATGAATGAATCTAGTGGCACGGTTTTGAAGTGATTCAAGGGCGTCTTGAATATAAGTTTGCCGCTGGTTCCAAATTGTTGAAGCATATTCCAATTTGGTTCGCACGAGGGTTTTATAAGCTAACAATTTTACGTTCTTAGTTGCGTTATGTAGATGACGTCACAAAAATCCAAGTGTTTTATTTGCCGATGATATGACGTTATTGACGTGCAAAGCCCAAGAAAGGTCATGGCAGAAAGTGACTCCCAGATACTTAAACGATTGAACTGCTTCGACAGAAACGCTGGTAATCGCATATAAAAAAACAAGTGGAAAGCGGCGGCGGTTGAAAGATAAGGTTTTGCATTTGTGAGGGTGAAGTTCCATTAGCCAATCATCGCACCATTGCTTTACATAGTTAAGATCACTTTGAAGGGTTAATTGATCAGAGGCGTTGGCAACAGTGCGATAAATAACACAGTCATCGGCAAACATTCGGATATTACAAGATACATGCGTTGGTAGGCCGTTAATGTATATAAGGAATAAAAGCGTGCCCAGTACGGACCCTTGCGGAACGCCTGATGTTACTGGAAGGGAAGCAGCGGTAGTACTGTTCACAAAAACAGCCTGAGAGCGGTTATTTAGAAATTCACGGATCCAATTTATGATGTCGGGGCGAAGATTTAACAGTGAAACTTTGAGTAGAAGGCGCTTATGGGGTACTTTGTCAAACGCTTTCGCGAAGTCCAGAAAAATGGCGTCAGTCTGAAAATTGTAATCTAAGTTTGCATGTAAGTCATGCGCAAACATGGCCAGTTGAGTTTCGCACGAAAAACCTCTGCGAAATCCATGCTGCGCAGGATTGAAGAAGTTATTCGAATCGAGAAAGTCCATGATATGTGTGTAAATGACATGCTCCATGATTTTGCACGGGATACTGGTTAAAGAAATGGGTCGGTAGTTTAGCGGTGATTCTCTGATACCTGACTTGAAGACTGGAATGGCCTTTCCGTATTTCCAATCGGCAGGAAGCTGGACCGTGGAAAGTGACTGTGAGTACAGTAAACACAGAAATGATGCACAAATGTTTTGAGTGTTCCTTAGAAATTTTGAGTTAATGTTATCGATCCCGGCTGATAAAGATAGTTTAAGTTTGTCAATTATGGCAGAAATTCCAGATGCGACAAAGAAAATTGGGGGTATAACAGTTTCGAAGACATTGGATTGTACAGGGGGTGGCATGTCGGTTTCTTTACTAAATAGGGATGAAAAGGCGGTGTTGAACATATTAGCACATTCAAAGTCGGTGGCCACTTCACCTGATTCTTTCGTAAGAGCGATAGTGGATGCGTGGTTTGGGTTTATAATCTGCCAGAATTTTCTTGGGTTGGTAGTCAGTATTTTCGGCAAGTCAGCGTGGAAAAAAGAATGCCTAGCGTTGCGAATTGCCGTTGGGTATGTTTTTTCAGCTGTATAATATTTCAGCCACGCGTTCTCATTATCCCGCAGCTTGGCGGAGCGGAAGAGGCGTTTTTTCTTGTTTTCTAGTCTTTTAAGTGTTTTAGTAAACCATGGTTTTTGAGAGCAGGCACGGAAACTAAATTTAGGGATGAATTTGTCGACTAATATATCTATTTTATCCTTAAATAGCGTCCAGTTTTCATGCACTGAGCGACAATGAAAATTTTCTTCGAATAATGGAAGAAAATGACTTAGTTCGTTATTTATAGCGGTGTAATTTCCCTTGTCGTAGAGTCGTATGGTATTTTTGGTGGTTTGTCGTTTTAGCGGAGTAATTATAATGTCGGCTTGAACTACTTTGTGGTCACTTATTTCTGGCAAGTATGAGATGGATTTTATGGTTTCAGGGATACTGGTTAGTATTAAGTCTAAAATGCTTTCACAATCTTGGGTTACACGGGTTGGTTTGGATATGATTTGAGTAAGGTTAAAATTAAGGCAAACATTTATAAACTCGATTGCCTCGCTGTGACATCCTCCGTCAACAGTTAGATTAGGCCAATCAATGTTTGGAAAATTAGTCACCAAACAAGATTATATGTGTATTAGGGTGCTTGGTTGAAAGTTCACTTAGTACGGAATTAACTTTGCCAGGGAAATCAGGGTTTCTTTGCGGGGGTCTGTAGCACACGCCAAGTAAAACGGAATGGGGTGTAGCTTGACATTTTATCCATAGCATCTCCAGATCGGATGAAAGATTAATCAATGTGCATGGTAGTTCCTGGCTAACCGCTATGAGCACTCCTCCTCCCTTTCTGCCATCGCGGTCCTTGCGGAATACTCGAAAAGTCGGCAAGGCAGCCAGGATCTCGTGATCAGTGACGTCACTATTAAGCCATGTTTCTGTTAATACGAGTAAGTTGCTGCTGGAGGACGAAGCAAGATTAGAGACGAGTTCACGTTTTGAAATAAAGCCGCGAATATTCGTAAAAACTGCAGAAAGATATAGGGTAGTTTGCGGTGCTGATTGGGGTGTGTTTGAGGATAATTGACATTGTGGTGATTGCTACGTTAGTTCCTTTACTGTCTGGGAGGATTGATCAAATACGTAACGTTTTGAACCAATGAACAATGTTTTGAAGCTCAACTTAAATGCTGTAGATTTTGTTTTGGCGAAGGTTACTAGATGCTTTCGGGCATGCTGGACTGAGGGTGAGAGCTCTTCACCAACGGTGTAATTTGTTCCTTTGAATTTCTTTCGTTCCGATAAAATCGACTGTTTGACTTTAAATAAGTTAACTTTTACGATCAAAGGCTGCATGCGATCAGGCGAATGGCGTCCAAGGCGGTATGCGCGTTCTATATGTGAAGGATCGGTTGTTCGTTGAAGGTTTTCGCTGATGTGACGAATGACTATTGCTTCAGAATCAGCGAAGGATTTTTTAGGATTGGGATCATGAATGCCATAAAATATCAGATTGTTTCGGCGCGAGTGGTTTTTGCTGTCGTCTATACGGGATTCAAGGTCATGATACTGGCGGGTTATTGCAGCGCTTAAAGTTTTGAGATCATCTAATTCAGTGCGCATGCTTGAGAGCCGATTGTAATGTCATTCAAGGTCAGTCAAACGCTAGCATATGTCAGTCAATGTTACGTCCGTAGATAGCAGGTGATCTTTAACAGTCTGAAGTTCGGAGATTAGTTTGGTCTGGCCTGCGGACACAATTCTTAGTTCAGCGAGCACAGAATCTAGCGTGGGTCCCGGGTTAGTTTCAATATCCCCTGCCAAAAGTATTAAAGAACGGATCACTTGCGGACATTCGACAATAATAACAACGCAGCAGTGCGGGCTCGGCAGCTGTACGGGAAAGGTAGGTTCTCGCTAGGTTCTTCGCTAGGTTCTCGGGAAAATAGTCTTACACTCTTAAAAAAATTTGACGTAACAGTTCTGCGGAAACCCTCAAGGTGGAGATAAGTAATTAATGAAGAGAAAATGAGACATCCACTCAATCGTATCAATTGCTAGAAAGTGCTACCCGGACAATTTTTTTTTCTTCAACTGCGAGGCTTTTCTTTCGAGGAACCCGAATGGAATACCTTTGTAGCAATTGCTACGACTAGGTGGATGGCCTATTTTCCTTTTATTAATTAATTATCTCCACCTTGCGTGTTTCCGTAGAACTATTACGTAAAACTATTGCCTTAATTTCGAGTTGTTGAAAGATTCGACTTCGCCCTGCCACCTGCTAGCCGCCTGGTTAGCTCAGTTGGTAGAGAGGATGCCCGGGAAAGACGGTGGTCCGGGGTTCCAGTCCCGGACCAGGATGAATTTTTCTTCAACTGCGAGACTTTTCTTTCGAGAAAGCCGTACGGGTTTCCTTAGTAGCAAGAGCTACTATTGGGAGTATGTCTCATTTTGTCTGTATTAAATCTTAAAATAAATGTTTACACCCTTTGGGGCTTATCTTATCCCACAAAAGTAATCATCCTCTGTCTATCCCACATTCCTTTCCTTTAACGCTGCGAGCTCAGCACTTCCGAGTCACGAACTGCTTGCGCGTCATCAGCATTACACGGCATTCTCGACAGGAAAGTAGCGTGAACGGAGTTTTCAAGAAGGGAACACGCAAGCAAGGCAGACGACGATTATTGTTGTGGGACAAAATGAGCCCCAAAAGGTGCACATTTTTTTTAAGAGTGTAGGACTTTAAGAGTGTAAGACGAGAGAAAATGCTGGGTATTTCCTATCTCATTCCGCGATTTGAAGTACATAGCAGAGACTCGCTTTGTCCCTTCTTCAGTAAGCTAGCTTGCAGTTTCACGTTCCGTTTACTGGAAATTACGAAGCCGATGCTCTTCTATACGCGGGCCTCTCACATTCCCCTTAGTTCAAAGTACGGAAAAGCAATAAATTCACAAAATCTGGTGCCCTTTCTGTTGCTTTGGATTTTGCCATATGCGCCTGACGCAACAAGGCGCTTTCATCGAGAGTAAGCTTTACAGCATCGTATAAGAACAGGACCTGCAAGCAGGGCTTGACCTCGCCGCCCCCTCCCCCTACCCGATTCCCCTTCAACAAAATGCGTTCTACGATATCTAACACGTTGCAGTTATCTTAACAGCTATTCTTTTTTCCTTCTTTTCCCTGCGTCCTGCTCCTAGGGTCTTTCTGTATCTTGTTCCTTTGAGTCCGCAGAGCGGCATGGATGGGCCAACATACAGCACGGCAGAATCCTCTGCATTTCATCAGGCAGACTGTTCTTTCTCCGGTTCGTATGAGGCTCGCATTTACTTTAGTGTGCTTCATTTTATGGCTAGATAACTTACGTGGGCATTCATTTCTAAGGGAAATAGAAGTCAGTCGCTCCGCGCTCTGTCTATGTTGGCACGCGTGTGGGCGTCTTCGAATGTTCCGTGATCATGTTATATAGTTGAAATCGCTAGCTACAGCAACTGTGTATAGCCCGGGGGCCAGTTATTTTATATTCAAATTACAGAAAGCCTATGAGAAATCTTAAACTCTAGACCTCCCATTTAAGCAAATGCAGGAGAATGAAGAAACGGTTTCACATGGCATCCACTCAAGCGATTTGATAATGTTTGTTGCATATGTAAGTGGAAGCCAAAATCTAACTCGTCTAATAAATGCATCTTATTTAGGCCGCACAAATATTTTGCACCAGCACTATTGAAAAGGGGAAGGCAAAGAAACAAGATTATGCAAAATCCGCTCGAGATGAATATATTAAAACGCTACGCGATAGCATACTGCGATACCTCGCTGCTCGGCGCTGACGCTGGGCTTCAAGCAGTGACAATATGCGCCCCCGCTGTGTCTCTTTGGGAAACATAGCGGAGGCGTTCAGCGACAGTAGATGTCGTTCCAGACCTCCAATTAATTTTTTTCTTTACGTGACAGAAAAACGAGGCGGTGACAAATCGTCACCTAGCCTGCTTGAGTTGACCAGGTCCAGCTACGTGCAAGTGGCCGCTGCTACATGCGACTGCTACACGCCGGGACACTTGGTGGAATACAACGCAACTGCAACGTAATCTTTGCACGTATCAACGCTACGCGGCGAGCAGGTCAAGTTGTGACAAATGGCATGATCTGACGCTAATCGTGCTGGTGATAATACTGATTTATTGGCCTCCTCTTTGAAACGATGCGGTGACAAAATGTCACTTAGCCTGGTTGATTTATTCAGGTATGTTATACATGTTATTTTTTTCATTCAAGCATTCTTGTTTACATCTCCTTAATCTTTTTCTTCCTCAAACCTTCTCTACCTTGTACCGCTATCTGTGAACTGCTACACGGCGAGCTATCTTGTGTAACAATATGCAAGTTCAATGCAAAGTGTGCACACATCGTCGCTGCGCGGCGCGCATCTCAAATCGCGTGACAAGTGGTACGATAGGATAGGAAGACGAAATTAGGCAAACGACCGGCTCCATCAGCACGCGACGGAGAAAGCCGGTCTTGTGAGCAAGCCAGCAAGCCGTCCCATACTTGCGCGTATCCCGCGTTCACCAAGTGAAACGTCGCTGTAATTTTTTTGGCTGCTGCCAAGGGGAGCGAAGTGGGAGGCTTCGCAAGGGTGCCAAGTGGGACGTGGCTGACGTGGCCTGGTGCCTGAGCTCCCGAACACTGGTTCTGGTCAAGTAGCTGGCGGTTTTCCTTTAATTTGTCTCTTTTACGTAATTGTTTCTGACCTTTTGTTCAATATCTGCTAACCTTCCAGAGCAATTACCTGTCTCTTTGCAATGTCACTCTCATCGCCAGGCCAGGAGGCTTCCTCCTGGTCGGCTTCTGTTCCTAACTCTGATTTGCCGGTGGAGCCTTTCTTACGCAGTGAGACGAGCAGCGTTCCTGTGGCATTGGTTCCGAGTGATGGCGGAGTGATTCGCATGAAGAGTCCCAAAGCAATTCAAACCGAACTCCAGATGGCCTCGGCCAATTTTCAACAAATCACCGATGTTCGACAGTTTGGCCGTGGGGGCATTCTTTGCTGCTCGTCAGACCAGGCTTGTGTTCAAGATTTACTGAAGTGCGATGTTTTCGCGGCACATCCGGTGAGCAGTTTCATTCCTCATCACCTTGCATGTACCAAAGGCCCAGTTCGCGGTGTCGACATAAGTCTGTGTCCGGCAGAAATTTTGGTAATGTTTTCAGCGGCAAGCGTGATTTCTGTGTATCGTTGCAGCCGTGTCGTTGAGAGTAAGCGCATACCCACAGAAACAGTCATTGCTACTTTTGCTGGAATGAACCGCCCATCGGAAATCAAGGCATGGCCACTTATATACCGAGTTGAGCCTCTATCACCTCGTGTCCTTCAGTGTCCAAAGCGCTGGCGGTTCGGACACTCCATAAAAGGCTGCAGGTCAAACACACGATGCCGAATGTGTGGAGAAAGCCATCATTCAAATGACTGTTCTTCCCGAAATGAGTCCTGCTCCCTTTGCAGTGGTCCCCACCCCGCAGATGAGCCTAATTGCCCTGCAAGGTCTAAGAAGTACAAATCCTTGAAATAATTGATAGACGTCGATGCTCTCGTCGTGAGGCCATTGGAAAAATTCAGAGCAGGACTCAGGGGTATGCTGCTATAACGGCCCGTCAAACGCTGTGTACGGAAAACTCAATCTCTGAGACTGTGGCAACTTCCGTAGAAAAGGCGCTAGAGAAAGCAATGGAGTGCATTATGACAAATCTCACTGACTCCCTTGTTCATATGCTGTCCTCACAACTAGCTCCGTGGCTTCAACTAAATAATACAGCCAATATTGAGGATCTTGTATCGGGTCTACCGCGGACTCCACCAATTGAAATATCGACCGCGCAGACATTCTCAAATAACGATTCATCAAAGCCATCAAATTCTCAGAGAGTCGACCAAATTTGTGTCTCTGACACAGATGGGATGGAAAATGAAGATGTAGATATGGACTCCCGATCTCTTAAACGAACAAGGTCACCGACAGAGAAAGAACCTAGCTCTCCCACCAACTCCAAGGCAAAAAAGTACGTTAGAGAAATTCCGACTAAGAAGGACTTCTTAAAAGAGAGCGTTTTAGACCAAGCAGTCTCTGCTGCTCGGATTTATTCACAATAGACACTTTAACAGTAATTCAGTGGAACTATCGTTCCATACTTTCCGCTGCAACAGCTTTATTATATCTTATTTCTAAATATTCTCCAGATATTATTTTACAGGAAACTTGGCTTGTTGCTGGTCAGACTTGTCATCTCAAAAAATTTCCGCTGTTTTACATTGGATCGCCTATCCCGAGGAGATGGTTTAGTTTTGTTTGTCTCATCAAAAATCTGCCATAGAGCTACTATAGCATACCAGATAACGTACCCAGACTGTGAAATCTTAGCACTGGATATAATACTTCCTGGCTGCACACGTTTTTCTATACTTAAGACGTACTTCCCGCTGGAGTGCAAGACACCCGCTATCTGGATATCTCTATTGCTCGCAGTCAGAAGAACATCATACTGGTGGGACATTTTAATTCTCATCATGTGTCGTGGGGTTTCCGAACGGGCACTTGTGGAAAACGTTTGTGGGATTGGGTCTTAACGAATAATTTCTCTTGCCTAAATTCGATAGCACATACTTTCGTACGGGGTCAGTCGCGATCGGCCCTAGATCTTACGTTCGCTACATCGAGCATGTTTGTCACCTCCTGGAAGACTGTAGACTCCGGAACTAACAGTGATCATCTCCCTATAATTTTTGAACTGCTTACCCCGTTGACTAGTTTATACAGTAATGTGCGCACTTTTGTTAATTACGAAAAATTTAAAAATGCGTTAAAATCAGCTTTACAAGCTCAGGAGGGCATGGAGAGGGATATTAAAGCAATGAGCCTATGTTCAATTCTAAAACAGTCATAAAAAAAAACTCAGTTTATTGTGCAATCTACTAAGGGCGGATCATATTGTCCCTGGTGGAATTCGCACTGCGAGCGAGAATTTAAACGTAGAAAAGCTGCGTGGAAGAAGCTTTTATACAACCAAAGTCCTTTTAATTGGGCTGATTATACATACATAGCTACTACAATTAAACGAACAGTCTGAAAGGCTAAGGAGGATTATGATTCCAAGCACTACACATACCTTTCGAAATCTTGCAATAAAAAGGCCCTGTTTAAATTTCTTCGATCTCGTAAAGTTATGCCGGCGCCTGTGAATGTTGATTCTGTCGTTTTAACAACAAAAGAAGTATCGTAATCACTTGAGAAAATTGCTGCAGGACTTGCGCAACGTTTCAAACATAAATTGCCGTTAGGCCTACAGAAACCTCCCTTAGGAGATGACTTTGAAACAGTAACAGCGACAGAGCTTCAAAGCATTATTAGTTCATTACCGACATCAGCCCCCGGTCCAGATGGAATTACAACAGGAATGCTAAAAGTTTTATTTGATTATGCGCCTCAGGACGTCCTAAACATAATAAATTTCTCTCTCAAATATGCATGGGTTCCAAAAGAGTGGAAAATAGCTAAAATTATTCCAATATTAAAGAAAGAATCAGCTGGACTTGACTTAGACAGCATAAGACCGATTTCTCTTACTTCCAATGTCGTCAAATTAATAGAAAGAGTTCTTCACCGCCGCATAACAAATTGTATGCAGGATGATACCCTTCTCAGTCCTTGCCAGATTGGATTTTGTCTCGGGCACTCCATATGGTGCGCCCATGTAGATTTAGAGAGCCGCATTAAACTTGCTCACCGCAAATGAGAGTATGCAGCTTTGGTGACGCTAGATGTATCAAAAGCGTGCGACTCTGTAGAACATGGTATTCTAGTCGATAAACTTCAGTCTACAAATTTCCCTAAATATATAACCGCTTGGATCTACGAATTTATGAGATATAGATAGTTTTATTGTTACTAAGACGGTATTTCGACTTCCAAACACAAGCAGACAAGAGGTGTACCATAGGGTTCCGTTCTTTCCCCTATATTATTTAACATTTTGCTAAGCACAATTACTTTGTCTCCGGAAGTACGTGTTTATGTTTATGCGGACGATATCGCATTTTTTACGTCCGCAAATAATATACATTCACTTCAACAGTCGTTGCAGAATTACTTAAGAATGCTGGAGACATAGCTAGAGGGGTTATGTATGTCTTTAAATATTAGCAAAAGTGCGGTATTAGTATTTCCATTAACTGCACAGGTGCATATATCTGTACAATACCGATAGGAAATTATTCCCCAAGTTGACGAAGTCAAGTACCTTGGTGTCATTTACGATGGCTAACTCAGCTGGCGCAGTCACATTGAATATATTAAAACAAAGGCAGAACGAGCGGTAGCTATGCTCCGCCGGCTCAGCCACCGACGCTTTGGACTACGCAGGAATACCTTACTGATGATCTATAAAATGTATATTCGGCCCATATTAGAAGTCGGCTGCGTAATATTTTCCGGTAGCCCCGCCTACAAAATTAAACCTCTGATACTTTTAAAAAGAGAAGCTCTACGGTCATGCCTTGGGCTACCTCGATTTGTTTCCAACGTTGTTCTTTATCAGGAAGCTCATATACCCACCCTAGATTGCAGATTCCGCATACTTACGGTTCAGACATTTTTAAAAATTTATGACTATTTAAAAAGGCGTACGCAATATATATTTATCATTGAACCGTCTGAGTTTTTCCAAGTATCGTGGTCGAGATTCCACAGTCCTCAGGTAATATTCGTACAAGAACAGTTACAAATATTGGATGTTTCCCTTCACCATGTTTACCATTCAAATGATGCCTTACCAGACTTCAAAATTCAGTTCGATGACATATTGCCAAATCATGCTAAACTATTACCAAGGCGAGATTTAATTAATATCATAAACGGCCATTTACACAAGCTAACCACTCACAATGTAATAGCTACGGACGCTTCTGTGTGCAATGAGAAGGCAGGAGTGGGGATCTTCTCTGAATCTCTTCAGTGGTCTTACTCCCTTCGCCTTCCCGACTTCACACCTATATTTCAGGCAGAATTATTAGCGATTATATTAGCATTACGAAAACTGCCCCAAAATGACCCATTAGCTGTTATTGTGACCGACTCGCTATCTGTATGCACAGCTCTAACTGCATCTTTAAATTCAGCAATTGAAAGAACATTTCGTTCGATGATGCCTCCGTACTTACAAAAAGTACGTTTGGTTTGGGTACCGGGACATCATGGGTTGCACTTGAATGAAATGGATGATTCACTCCCACGAGCTTCCCTGAATGGCCCTATCATATCTGTTTTGCCGACATCAGCTTATGTCACCGCGGCTAGGTACAGAAATTTCGCTATATCTCAAAACTCTGCAATATCCATGCTAACACCGTCTTCTGATTTCCAGCATCTTGACTTCCCAAGGAATACTAATTGGTGTCCTTCAAGGCAATTGGAAGTTTCTTTTACAAAATTGAGAGGTCGCATACATCCTCTAAATCTTTACTTACACTTTCAAACTTTCAAACTTTATTTCGCATTTTCCTTTGCACAGAAAAAGAAAATGCAAGGGCAGGAACAAAAAGCTGCACAATCGCAGCTTGACGAGGTTCCTGTCCCCTGTCTTTGACGAACAGTTGCAGAATATTCACAAAGAAAATCGGTTACATATGTGCAAAAACAATTTCATATTATACAGATATTGATATTCACAGCAGAACATTTATAACATCTGTATACATATATTCACATGCGCATCTACACCAACCCAGCATCTATATATATTTGCATCTGTACATGTAGGCATACATCTGTATACAGAAAAAAGTGGAGGGAGAAAAAAAAAGATCATGTACAAATGACAAGGAACACCTGAACAAAAACGCTTTAAAATACCAAAAATTCAACTCAATGTAACGGCAATGTTCAGCGGAACAAAATAAAATACACAGGTCTGGTCTCGCAGTATCCCCTCTATGTTCTTTTTGCAGTGCACTTGAAACTATCGAACATTATTTTCTCTCCTGCCGCCGCTTTATAAGACAAAGAAAATTATTAGTACACACATTCACCAAACTTGGGCTATCGCTAACCTCGCCAACCATTCTTTCTTTTGGTGCGACCTCACTGGGATCCAGCCACAGGGATGCTTTTCTTGCAATTTACAATTTTATTAGAGATACAAAAAGAGTACCTTGCTGACTTTCTAAAATTATCAATATTTTCTATTATTTAATTTATTTACGTACACTTATTTTATCGGAATTCCTAACAATATTTAATTACACTTCTAAATTACAGTACTATCGTCCCACGCTCCACTATGCAAATCTAGTTTCTCTCTACTTCTAACCATACGGAAAACCACCTGCTTCTTGGCCAATCCCCCATAGTGGGTACGCGCCACTGTCTGGGACACTAGACAGGACAAGACAAGGTGCCTCGCCTGCTTGATTTATTCAGGTATGCGATGCATCTTTTTCATTCTAAAATCTTTATACATCTCCTTAATCTTCCTTATCTAGCAAGGCTCTTTCGGGCTAGGGTTCCATATATTGTTGTTCTTCGTCAACAAAAATGTGGGCAGATCCTCGTGATAGTGCAGAAAGGGTCCAAGCGCAATGGCACATACCCCTTTGACTCTGGGTAGTGGTTCCGGGACCTATAACGCGCTCTTGAACTACCCTTGTCACACCTGGTACCCAAAGAGGTCCCACGTAGAAGGGTGCGAACGGATACTACGATCGGATCTTAGCCCAAAAGGCAGACCCGCGTCGGCCAAGTCTATTTTCGCACCGCCTTCTCTTTGTCGGCGTTCCAAGCGCTTGCGTATCTCCTTTCCTCTCCTTCCGCTCTCCTGTGATGGCGGTGCTTTCGAAACGTCACGCGTGTCTAGTTTCCTCTGGCTCCTCGGGGCGGCGGTGCGGTGGTCCACGGGAATCCATATATATAAAGAAAACAGAAAGACCAGTTACCGTTCTCCATTTTGAATTTAACTTCTCTTTTGTCGTCGTTATGGGGAGGCTGTGTGCAGTCCGTTCTCCCGAGGAGCAACGCGCCTACGAACAGCGACGTCCCGCATCCGCTTGCCGTTTTGTGCACAATTTCCATCGGTGGTGTTAGTCGTCCGCCGGCCACGATTCCATTGTCGTCTCTGTTCCTGCCGCCGCTATTTGTAGGCGCGCTGCTCCTCAGGAGCCCGGACTACACGCGAATATGATGTAATTAATATAATAATAACTGAGGTATACGAGAATGTGTATGCGTGGCTATCGCTGCGATGACCAATTATCAAGACAATAAATGTGCTCGTTCATACTTCTGCGTCATCTCTATGTCGTATGCTAAACAGCTTCGCAGGTCATCCACCATCACAGAGTGGAATGGCTCGTGATTTTCTTCCTCAAGATTTCTGTCTCCCTTGTACCGCTACCTACGCAACTGGCGTACCACCTGGTGCAATACTAATCAACCGCAATGCAAATGCAATGCACGCATGTGACATCGCGTGAAAAGTAGCAAAATGCGATATTAATGATGATGATGATGAGGAGGATGATGATTTATTGTCATCCCCTTTGAAACGGGGCGTTGACAAATAGTCACATAGCCAACTTCTTTTAACAAGGTACACGGTGCATGTTTTTCGCACTAACAATTTTGTATGCATGTCCTTAATATTCTTTTTCTACCTCAAACTTGTATCCTGTATCGCTACCTATACATTGCTACATGGCGTGCCACCTGTTGTAATATTATGCAACTGCAACGCGAAGTGTGCACGTACCGACGCTACGCCGCGCGTCACATCGCATGAGACGTGACAAAATGTGATGCAAATGATGATGATGATAATTATGATTATGATTTATTGGCATCTTTTTGAAAAGGTGCGGTGAAGAACAGTCACGTAACCTGCTTGATTTAATCAGGCATGCCTTACATGTTTTTTATTCCAGGACTTATACGTCTCCTTAATCTGGTGTTTCTTCCTCAAGACTTCTCTCTCTACATTGTACAACTACCAGTGCAACTGCTCAATGGTGTGCCACCTGGTGTAATATTATGCAACTGCAACGCAAAGCGTGCACGTATCGACACTACGCGGCACGCATCTCACATCGCGTGTCTGCGGCTAGGACACGTGAATAGGGCATCTTTCCACTACAAGAGCTAGCAAATGCTGGTGTGGCTCACACGTTCCTCAAGATCACATTTAGCTCAGACAATTACTCATTTAAAGGACATTCACGATCATTTACAATTCGGCTGACATTTATGTCAGCCGAATTGTATCCACTTAAGATTAGGTGTTTAACTCCTCCTTTCAAGTTTTTTTTTTTTTTGTTGTTGTGATGGCAGAAGTTCCTTTGTGTGACGTTTTCATTGCGTGTACAGCTCGTTGACCTGTGATTGCTTATGACCGCCTAGAGTTCATGTTATTATCGTAAATAGTTCCTGTACCTACATCATTTCATTCAGTGTAATAAATACCATGTTTAAAGAAAAATCGCTGGTGTGGTTCACTGATAGAGCGACCGACTCTAGCTCAGCAGGCCCGTGTTCAATCCCGGCGGGAACTGAGAATCTGTTTTCTCACATCCAGCGATAGCTGCGACGGACACCGCTGGCGGCGGTGGCGGACACCATCGCCAACCGAAACGACTATTAGAATGAGCCCCTAACAGCTTATTCTGTAAAACGCTCCCATCGCGTGCATAGGGGCATGTTAAAGGGCCACATCAGGCCACATAACAAATTTTCATTATACTCTGTAAGTTGCTACGCCCTGTAAGGGGCGTTCTACTTCAGGAACTTTTCAAATTAGTTCATTAATAATACAGATAGAAATATTTGAAGTGGCGCAAACCTATGATTTCAGGTGACGAGCGTCACCGCCAACATAGACACCCTTTCTACTTGCCCCGTCTAGCCTCCGCAAACGAAATTCATACCCCGCGTTCTTCCATACCCAGGCCAGGAGATCGTATGACGAATACGTCACGGGCCCCGCCTTCTTTTCACAACGACGATGTGTATAGCTACCCTCCGGCGGTGGTCGATGTCCGTCCGTCTACGAGTCGCGTCGACACGAAAAAATTTTCGTCCCCAGTTTCGCGCGAACGCTCTGTAGCTTTCAATCTATAATGCAGGTGTCTTAGAAAAAAAGTCATACCGAAACTGGTTGTTAAGACGATTCTATCAATACGCCGAGTTTCATTTACTTGTAATAATTAGTTAGTTCACAGCGAAGTTGTAAGCGTTTCAGAATTCCCGTCCGTTGTCAATACATGGGCGTCTGCGGAGCGAATATCGTTACAGAAAACGGCTGCGATTGTTGTTTTATCGCAACTTTCTCGAAACAAATTAACGACAATTAGCCACTAAGACAACTATAATATTACGCCGAGTTTCACCTACTCTTCGTAATTACGTAGTTTACAGTGTAGTTATAAATATTGCGGAATTCCCGTCTGCTCGCAATACATAAGCTTCTATTGGACGGAGACAGACAGCCCCCTCTTTGTCGCTAGAATGAAATTCTAGTCCTCTTTAGTTTCATTCAGCTAAATAACTAGAAAGTATTCTCAATCGCAAATTACGAACAAACATGTTTTGTTTCGGGCACTTCATTGCGCCGCGCTCAACGCATATCGTCGTTCGTGTGGAGGCTCGGTTTAACGACCACCTGCGTCGTGTACAAACTGTTATCACCGGTGGGCGTTGTGTGTTGTCGTTACGTCATAATTGCCTAGGTGACCTTATCGGCAGTTTCGAAGGAGCTCTGGTAGGAGCCAGATGGGTGTGGAGAGTAATATATATATATATATATATATATATATATATATATATATATATATATATATATATATATATATATATATATATATATATATATATATATATATCACAGCTTCCCTGATCGTCCTTCTTCACAGAGGGGAAGGGCTGATGAATTTTAGTTTTGTTTCCCTCTGTCTGGCGTGTATGCTGAGTGGCACATCCGGTGACGGCCTCGCGCGCGAGCTGTTGCGTTTGTCTCGTTGTGCGCAGTGGACGATTTTGCGTGCTCTGCACAAAAACACCTGAGCCGCACCACAATTTCGAGCAATGACGCAGACGCAAGAGGATAAAAGAGCATGCTTGCGGCGCTGCAACACTGTAGAAAATGATATAGTTTCGTTCTCTGCGCGGCGGATTAGCTGACGTGGGAACAAGCAGACGTAACAAGTACACCTCTCTCGCTACGGTACGATGTAAAACAAGAATACGCAGGCATTCGGTTTGTATGTTTTATTATTTCTCTAAACCTTGATTTGTCTATTGAAGCAAGAGGTTAAACAAATACAAATAACTGATGTTGCCTTGAATAATTCTCGAAGTCACGTATCTGAGCGACGTCACAGCGCTGCCATGTAGGTGTGCGCAATTGCATGATATACGTCGGCCCCTGCTGAGCGCGTGGCACCGGCGGGGAGAAGGGCAAACAGCGTTTTGTTTGAAAGTTTTTAACATGGAGCGTATGGATGCAATACTTAGCAGCCACGATGGTTAGCACGCATTGTATGCTGTGCGTTTGTGAGCCCAAAAGGGCCAGACCTGGTAAGGCGCTTTTTAAAGATCCCCTGTTGGTTAGAATTATTCCGGAGTCCCCCCGCCCCCTACGCTGTGCCTCATAATCAAATCATATTTTTGGCACATAAAAGTCAAGAATTCAACTCAAATACTGAAAAGGCTGTCTCTCCGCTGTTTCAGCGGCACAGTGGCGCCGCTTCACTGCTGCGCAACGTCGCTTGCACGGTTCCATCTTAGCCTGTCACCCTGCTCTTGGATAAGCCAATCAGCTACCTTGCATTACGATCTCCTCCGCAGTATGCCGTCCTTTCAAAGCCATATCAAAACCTACTGATAAGGCGTCACAGACATCTGGCGACAAACGCAACCTCTCCTTACAGACTCGCAACGCCACCTGAAAGGAACCAAGACGGTGCTCTCAGGTCTGGCAGAAGATTCGGGGAGTAGAAAATGAAGAGGAGACGTAGGAACGCTATACTGTGAAAAGTGTCCGTTCTTTTCACGCATCTTTTAGAGCGCAGCTCTTAGGTGCCTGTTCCGACGGCGAGCGTCGGCAGCGACGTCGTAACGGAGCAAACGATCACGGCGAAAGATGAAAGAACGCACGCGGAGCCCCATATGAAAGACGCAAGCCGAGAACGGCGGAGACCAATTAGAGCGGCCCCTAATTAGAGCGCGAGAAATTGGCGTCATGTGGTCCAGCCCGACCGCTCGTTTCGTGCTATCGTCTGCTCGCGTCAGCTCTCGCTCGCGCTTGTTTGGTTTAGTATCATTCGCGCTTGTTTCGATTGTCATGGTTTGCGATTTTTGTATTCTGATTGTATGCGTGACGCGAATGCTTCAGTACTCTCTCGAAGCCACGAGGGCACCAGCGATTACACTGGAACCTTCGACGAGTCATGTATAAAAGCCGGCACGCTAGACCCGCAGATCAGATTTGCGACGATCGCCGACTCTGCTCGCTGCTGTAGTTGTGCTTGAGTGCTACTTGTTTTGCTGGGCATAAGTTAGCCCGATAAAGAGTTAAATTTGTAACTCGCACTTTCGACACTGTGTCGTTCTTCAGTGTCACTACCACGTGACAATATAATCATAACACAATATAGTGTCATGCAGTTTTTTCTGAACAATGAGCGACGCAACCAATGCAACTGCTTCATCTGCCGCAGCTGCTAAACTAGCTGCCCAGTCAAAACTTTAAAAAGTGTGGTCTCTGGCCCTCAACCATTTTTACAGGACCGCATTACATATGCTAGTTACTGCCCAAATCAGTTACAAAAGTATTGCTTGCGAGTTCTTCATAATGTTTGATCACAATATCCCTCAAGCTGCAACTTCAAGTATACACTGAGTTTTATTTCTCATTTCCAGTAGCGATGTTCAAAAGACAGATACAGGGCACCATAGACTTGTCATCTTTTGGGGCTGAAAAACAATTGTCTCTTAAACGCCAGCGGTCCGTGAGTTCCGCGGCTCGAGAGATGGCTCCATGCTGCGTGACCAAGTCGGCAGCGTCCGGCGCGCCGCGTTTGACTGGCGGAGACGACACTTGCAATGAGGTGCAGTTCAAAACAGGTTCGTGTGCTGTGGTGTGGTGGGGTGTGTGGTAGCAAACAAGTACTATACCCATTTTAAGATGATGGCTAGTGTAATCTCCAACCAATCTGCTTAGCCGGTAGCCATTTCATGCTTATTCTCTGTTACGGGAGAGTCATAATTTTTATGTAGCTCTGGTCTTTTGGGCCATGGGCATATTTTTGAGTTCCTGCTCCACTTTGACACGGCACTCCTGCGCTATGGCACCCCGGCAAGATGAGATTTTGTTTGACAGTCTGCGCTACATTTCAAGCAAATTAGGCTTAGGCATGGCACCGGTACTTGTAACGTAGTTAGTAAAAAACTCCTCAACCATTGTAGCTAGTTTGACGTATACCCAATCCTACTGGGACATAGTTGCGACGCTTTCTGCGGGCCCAACATTATTGCAACCTTTCGGTACATATTGGGGCTCTTTTGGGGCACGCTTGCCACACACGTTGTGACGCAGTTAGTTGGGGTGTATTGAATCTTACTGAAACATGTTTGTGCCGCTTTCTATGGGCCACAACATTATTGTAACCTATTTATTTACTTCTTTGGGTGCATATTTGACACACTGACCGCATAGGCCTTTGTAACGGATTTAGCGAAGAACAGCTCGGCCATTGTGGTGCAGTTAGTTTGGCATGTACTGAGTCATAATGGTACATGTTTGTGACGTTTTCTATGGGCCGCAACATTACCGCAACTTATTTCGATACTATTTGTGGTACTTTGGGCATGCTGGCTACTTAAGGCGTTGTGACAGCGAAAGACAGGTTGGCTGCTAGGGCGCCTTTGGATTAACCTTGGTTTGTTTCGCGTTGACTGAACCACACGGGGCCAAGTTTGTGGCGCTTTTTATGCCCCCTCTCTCCACTACAACTCATACCTTCTTTCGGTACTCGAGCTTCTCAAATACGCGATGAGCCATTGCCAAGAGTGATAACACGGGAGTGTTTTGCTTGCGCCGTGTAGCTTGTGCTGGCAGAACGCGCAAAAGATAATGCCGAGGAGCTAAAAAAAACTCGAAAATTCCGTATTTTCACCGACTTACAGGAGGCTTTGCACCCACGCATTTATCTTGAGTGCGATTAGAAGGCATTATGCGAGTGTACAGTATGATCGTGCTAAGAGCCTGTATTTTTCGACATCTGTGTACTTGTCGGTTCGACATAGCGTCGGTTGAGGCCAAGTAGTGTCGAAAACGTGCAGTACCCGGTGTACTTGTGCTCTTGGAAAGCAGCAAATAAAATCCGGGAGTGGGGGAATGCTTGGAAATGAGATGTTTTCGTCATATTTTATGTATGGTACTGTTTGGGATGAGTCGGGTGTTTCTACGCCCTGTTTGTAAAAGAGTATTGCATTTGTTCGTAATGTCCGCCATTTACCACCTTTCGACTCTACATGCCGTTTTCCTATAAGGTCTAAACATCAAATTGACACATGCTTGTAATTCACTTTCTTTTCAACTGATGACATCCGGTGGAGCTTCGTGCAGAAACTGCTGCTGCTTATCTGATGCCACAACATTGGATGAATGCACAAAAAGCTCAAAACTTTCATTTTTTGAGCAAGATAAGCATTTCCCCATTTCACAAGGAGCCTGTCATCTACTTAATAAAATTGCTCGTTGCACTTTCAATTAGACGATATTAAAAATATTTCGAATTAGACGAAATTAAGAGCACGCTCTCGGCGATTAAGGAGAGCCTCGGCTTCCTCGGCGAGAATATGGCCCGCGTGCAGTCCACACTCGCGGCCCACGGGAATCGGCTGGGCCAGGTGGGACACTATCTCGAACATGTCGTCGCTCCGGCCATCGACAAGGTTAAGCCAGTCTCGCAACGCACACGCACGCCTAGTTCACCCCTCACGCGTTCCTCTTCCACCCGCCGGGTGCCCGGGCCGACCCCCAGATGATTCAATATGGCCAGGCCAAATGATGCATTTCGCATATAGCAGTGGAACTACAGGAGCTTCGCCTGGAAGAAAGCCTCCCTGCAGCAATACTTCCGCAGCCACAAAGCCATACCTGACGTCATTCCGTTACAAGAAACCGTAGTACCCACTGGCACGTTCTCCAGATACCAGTGGTTACCCAGAGCCTCAGGATGACGCGGTACAGCCACGCTGGTCTCTAACAAGATGTACTCCCTAGCGCATGACCTCGACAGGCCCGAAATCGAACACGTCATGGTAGAAATCCTCCCTGGCAACATGTCTCGACGAAGCGTGTACATCCTCAACGTGTACAGTAAGTAGCCCCCGCCACCACAGACAACGCTCGAAACGCCTGTTATAGAACTCCATCCGCCTCGCCGCCTCCAACCCACTAGTGATCGCAGGCGACTTTAACGCCGCGCGTCGCACTTTTCGCATACGACACCCCCAAGGGTAACGAGCTCTGTCAGAATGCGAACGATATGGGATTTACCCAGATTACGGACAAGGCTTTTCCCACCCGCACCGACACGTTCAAGCAAAGAAACACCACCCCGGAGATCCGCTTCGTCAAGAACTTCGCTGACGCCCGCTTGTCCAACCTTGCGGTAGACCTCGATAGCGACCACTTCCTACTGGCCGTACACTTTACAACCGTCGAAAGGAAAACCAAGTCATACACATGGGTCGATTGGGACCACTTCCGTAGCACTCGCGCAGAACGACTCCCTCCAGACGACGTCCCAAACCTCGAGACGTGGACGGCTGAGCTCAAAGTCCACGTCGCTAAGGTCACCAAAACCATCAGTACGGACCTGCCCACCGAGAAGATGGACAACTGCCTCGCCCACCTGCTCAAGGCCAAACAGTCATTCCTGGAGGGCTGGAAAGGCCAGCGCCTCAATCGCAGGCTCTGCAAACGCATATCCGAGTTAAAGAAGAGCATAGCGCATCACTGCCACAACCTTTCCAAGCAACCGTGGGACAAGATGTGTGACTCAATCAATGGGCAAGTCCATAACGGTAAGACGTGGAGCTTTCTTAAGCACCTGCTCGAGGACACCAGCATCCGTAATAATCAGCGCCATTCGCTCGCGAAGGTACTCCAACAAGCTAAACGGCCCGCTCCGACGGAAAACGTCACCAAGACCCTCATACAGAAATATCTCCCGCTACCCACGGGTCCGTTGACTCCTCATGAAGAATACATCTCTCCCGACAACGTCCTCCTCGACGCCGATTTTTCCGCCGAAGAAGAACACCGGGCTCTCCACGAATTCAACGGCCGCTCACCTTCCGGTCCCGATGGAGTCACCAACAAGCTCCTGCGCAACCTAGATGACCCCTCCGTCATTTACATCACCGACACCATCAACGAAGTGTGGGAGAAAGGCGAGCTACCCGACGCTTCGAAACTCGCCCTCGCGATCTTCATTCCCAAACCGGGCAAGGCGCCTAGCCTAGATAACTTCCACCCCATTTCGCTCACGTCGTGCGTGGGTAAGGTGGCCGAACACGTCGTCTTCGACAGGATCGGTCGGTACCTCGAAAACTACGAATGCCTCCCGCCCCACAATATCAAATTCCGACCCAGGTTATCTGTACAAGACGCAACGTTATTTATAAAGCATCGTACTCTTGACGGAGGAAACTCAACGCCCTGATTCGAGAAGTAGTGAAATGGGCTCTCGGCCTTCCCATCACCATTTCCACGCAGAAACACCTCGAGCTCGGCACGCACAACTAGCTAGATGATATCGCCGAGGCTCAGGAACGAGGGCTGGTGATCGGAGTCACGACCACCAATGCGGGCCGCCACGATCTGCGCGATCTCGGCTTCTCCTCGACGACCAGGGATCCACCGAAGTTGACGCTAGTTTCCCGCGAGATTCGAGACTTCATCCCGATCGCTATTATTCCGCGAAACGTACATCCCGACCACAATTGAGGCAGGCACCTTGCCATGGCGACCGCTCTTCCCCAGCGCATAGACATGAAAGCGGACTACGTCACGTTTGTGGAGGCCGCCACCTACCGCAAAGAGCGAGCCTTCACCGCGGTCGTGGTCTGATCCACGCAGCGGACCCTCAATTCCATCACGATCCACAGCCGAGGTCCCGAGCTGGCGGAGCAAGTAGCTATAGCTCTGGCCGTGCTCGACGGCAAGCGGGAAGTGTGTGTGCGACGCCAAACAGCACCTCTGTGTACGTGTCTCCTTTCTTGTGGTCGTCTGTTCGCGCTGTTACCCATATGTTTCAAAACGGGAAGTGATCTACAGCTACTACAGACCAGCGATCAAAGCCTTCGAGTGCGGTGTCGTCTTCGACCAGGCGTTAAGCATCCTCCGTAGCGCGAATCCGAGCCCTCTCAAGCACCACATTGTCATCTGGTTCTCCGACCATCACGGTCGGGTGCCGGGCACTCCACTCAATCTCAACGAGATCGCCTACGACGCAGCGTGCGGGCTTAGCGACCACGCCGACCCCGGGTAACCCCATCTCGCCGAGCTAGATGACAATCGGGACGCGCTCATAACGTACAGCGAAATTATAAAACATTTCTACCTGGGGTGCTGCATCTTTCCGCCACCACACCCCAAATTTAACAGATTGCAGGCGCTAACACTACGCTTACTACAGACGCACATGGACCCAATTCCGCCAAATTACAGGTTTACTATCCCGACGCGTACCACAGCGACATGTGCCCCTCGCGCGGAGCCACGGTGACACTCGCACACATGCTTTGGGAGTGAAGAAACACTCTTCCCGACTCTACCTCGGACAAGTGGGAGAAATGCTCACTACTCGCTGACCGGCAATGGGCCGTCCAGCAGGCCTGCTATGCGGCCGCCAAGTATTTCCTATGTGGTAGACGCCCGCTACGCGCGAAGCGCGTCCTGCAAGACCATAATAAAGTTTTCCAGTCCAGTCGTCTACTGACATATTTTGTTGAGTGCGCAAGTTGTCTTGTCGACCACGCTGAACATAACGGCAATAAATTGACCCATTTCTTCTTTCAATGCGTCTTCATTTTTGTGTACTCAATTCTATTTAAGCATCAGCCCGTTCCTCTCGAACCCGGGACTCGAATCCGGTACCACCGCTTTTCCGGGGCAGCAGCTCTACCATCTTAGCTGAACAGGCGGCTAGCAGATGGCCGGGTGAAGTCGAACCTATAAACAAATTGAAACAAAGGCGAGAGTTTTTCTTTCAAGGCTTTTCTTTCGAGGAACCCGCATGGGTTTCCTTTGTAACAATTGGTAGGTTCGGGCGTATCTCTCATTTTGCGTTTATTAATTACTTCGCTCCACCTTGCGATTTTCCGCAGAACTATAACGTCAAATTCTTGCTTTTCCTTTGAGCTGTTGATAGGTTCGACTTCGCCCTGCAATCTGCTAGCCGTCTAGTTAGCTCAGATGGTAGAGTGGCTGCCCCGGCAAGGCGGTGGTCCCGGGCTCGAGTTCCGGACCAGGACAAATTTTCCTTTAACTGCGAGGTTTTTCTTTCGAGCAGCCCGCATGAGTTTCATTTGTAGCAATCGCTACGATTTGGTGGATGTCTCATTTTCCCTTTAATAATTACGTCTCTCCATTTTGCGGGTTGCTGCAAAACTATTACGTCAAAATAAACAAAGTAATCATGAATGCCGCGTGTGTGCACCGCTGAAGCAGGTAATATATTTCATTTGTCTAGTCATGGCAAAGCGAGGAGCGCAAGCTTCATTTGCACCATGCCCCGCCGAACTGCGCGCGTAACGCATCTCGGAGACCCCGCGCGGACTTCGCGGTGGCCCCGCTAGACGGCGCAGCGTATCGAAAGGGAAAACTCGAAAGAGGAGCCCAGCGGCAGTACACGTCTCCTACTGCCACCTACACGGTGGCAGTAGAGTGTGTCGCTACAATACTAATCGCATTAACGTCGACATTCATTACGAGTTGGATTATGCCATAATTTCTTTTCCTCAGAAAAGGCGGTGTCACGAGCTTCATGAAAAAAAAGACTCGATAATACCATTTTCTAATTTTCCTGCGTAAAAAGCACCTGATATGTAGGTCTAACAACTGATTTCGTACGTATTTCATAGACTGCCCTCGGCATGTTTTAAAGACAATTTGTAGGAACCAGTGTAGGTAGATAATGCGCGACATTCTACTGCTTCTGCAGAAGAAATAAAACGCATATTAACCGCCTTCAACAATACACGTGTGCTGCTACTGAGGTTGTACCCACAGTGCACTCAAGATAATATCGTATTGTAATCGAATTAACATGTTCACCGGAGAAAAGTGCCTAAGTTTACAGCGCCTATTTAAAAGACGTGTCATAAGAAGAATATTCTATTAAAATACTAGTTATGCGTTGGGGAAAATAAAATCGTTATGCTGTGTGTGAAAACGGGAGCGTCTGCACTGCATAATGAAAATTTTCACTGCTATGGCGTTGCCATGAGGACGGCACTGATGTCTTTGCCTTCCATTGACGTAGCACAATCTCAGCACAACTGCAGCAAAAGCACGCATAGCTATGGTTGTTTTCTCATTTCTTTCTTTCTTTCTTTCTTTCCTTCTTTCTTTCTTTCTTTCTTTCTTTCTTTCTTTCTTTCTTCTTTTTTGAAGACGAGGTCCTTGGGGACTTGAGGTCGGCTTGGGGTTCGTGGGATCTGGGTATATGACTGCCACTTTTTGGATACTTCTACAAAATAAGGCAACTTGAAGCTTTTTAGTGCACGTAGGACAATAAGAAAGGCGTCAAAAAGAATTTTTAAACAATAATACGGAGGGATTTAGTGTAAATCAGTACGTAATTAGCCCAATAAAGCCGACTATATAACCCATATGCGCTCATTCAAACTGCGCACACCTAGAAACTGCACCGCAAGTGTGACTTAGCTCAAAGAAAATATGGGCCGCTTGCGGAGATAGTGCCGTCGAAAAATGTGTGCTAATCCGGGAAGTAGTGTAGGCTAAACAACAAACCACATAACGCGCCCAGAAAAGCGTACTTGTATGTCAACCACTGTTTTCACTTTCGTTGTAGAACGCAGGCAGAATTTGGATTGTTTGCGTGCGTGTCCGTGCGTGTGTGCGTGGTGTGTGTGTGTGAGTGTGTGTGCGTGTGTGCATGTGTGGTGTGTGTGTTTGCGTGTGTGCATGTGCGTGCGTGCGTGTGTGTGTGTGTGTGTGTGTGTGCGTGTGTGTGTGTGCGTGCGTGTGTGTGTGTGTGTGCGTGCGTGTGCGTGCGTGTGTGTCTGCGTGTGTGGTGTGCGTGTGTGTGTGTGCGTGTGTGCGTGTGCGTGCGTGCGTACGTGCGTGTGTATGCTTGCGTGTGTGTGCGCGTGTGTGTGTGTGGGCGCGTGTGTGTGTGTGCGTGTGTGTGCGCGCGTGTGTGTGCGCGCGTGTGTGTGTGCGCGTGTGTGTGTGTGCACGTGCGTGCGTGTGTGCGCGCGTGGGTGTGTGTGTGTGTGTGCGTGCGCGTGTGTGCGTGTGTGTGCGTGTGTGCGTGTGCGTGCGTGCGTGCATGTGTGTGTGTGTGTGCGTGTGAGAGAGAGAATCGGATGGTTAAATGAAAATTGCTAAGCCCTCGTTCTCGGTCCGTTCAGAGAAGTTTTATGAAACGGTTGCAAATTTTCCCTGCTTTTTTTGTAAAGGACCAAAAAGGCAGATGTTTCATGTGTAGAGCAAGTGAAACCCTCTGTGGCTGGTGTATAAGCAAAGTTTCAAGTTTGTGTGATAACTATGCGCTTTGAAAATAGTTAACGTATGCTCGTTTTCTGCCGAATATTTGAATCTCTATACAAGGAATGCAGTTGATTGTTCCTGGTCTCCTCAATGAGCTATTCGAGATACGGTGTTTATTTGCATTCAGTTGAATTGAATTTAGTTTAATTATGTGGCTTTACGTGCCAAAACTCCGATTTGATTATGAGGCACGCCGGTGTGTGTGTGTGTGTGGGGGGGTCTCAGGATTAAGTTTGACCACCAAGGGATTCTGAACGTGCCCCCAATGCATGGAGAGAGCGCACCCCTGTCTCTTCCTTTATTCCTTATGTGCCTTTCTTATGTGTCTTGTTGCTTTTAGTGACTCGCAAATTCAAGAAAACGTCATGAAATAGCATCTCGCCCAAACAGCGACCCCAGCCATACAGGGGCAGCAGATTAAAGCGTGTGATTTACTTACAAGCAACTGCACTTCTTGTTACAACTGCTCGAAAGAAAAAAAAAAGCTTGGCCGGAAATTGCCTTATGTATAGCTGCGGGGTCGCACATGCCTGCTGTCGTTTCTTTTCGTTCGCTTCGTCCACGTCCGGAAAGCTGCGTCGCACCTAGCGAGTTCTCTTACCACGCTGGCAGATCTATTGGCGCTGATCATGACGGCTGTGAGCCCCCGTAAACAGAAAACAGTGCGCGAACAGGCATCCGGCTAGCTTGTTAGCAAGCACGCGAGACGGGGCGACGTCTTCTGTTTAGTACTTACATACTCATCCTCCTCCTGACAGAGTCCCCGCAGTCGTCGCGCGAAGTGAGCCCTTCTCCGGGAAGAAATTAAGTACGCCTATGCTTCGCCTTCAAGAGCAAGCTTTAGATCGGCTGCTCCTCTCTAAATAGAGGTAAAGGGAGAATTCGTTTTTCTTGGCAACCACTCCACTAATTTTGACGAGTGTTGTTGCATTTAACAGAAACTTAAAATCTTATTAGCTTTCCTTTCGAATTTTAAATTTATGTCGCAAATTTTTTACTAAAAGTTTACAAAAATCGAAAATTTTCAGAAAACGAAACTATCATGTTTACAACTCTGTAAATCAGCGATGAAAATTCAGTTCATCGACAGTTCTGTGAATTGCATGTAATAGTACATTTAAGCGGAGAAAATTGATGCGTAGCACATGAATCTCAAGAAATGTACTAGTATGGAAATACACCTTTTGCAGAGCCCTTGTGCGCAACGTGACACATTCACGTAAGATATAAATTGACATACTGAATTTGCCCGCTTCGAATGATCTAATGGGCGCCGTTTACAGGGTCGCGATATCGGTTCTTGATGAAGATCTATTAATTTGTAAACTGCGTGCTTCTATATTATTCGAACTTTCGAATTTTTGAGAATTGTTCCAACAAAATTAAGGCCCTAAATCGAAAATACGCTCGGAACTAGTCACTATGATTTACCTTTCTCTCTCAAGCGCAACAAATTTTAATAATATCGGTCTAGATGTTATCTCAGAGAAGCGTCTTTGCGTTTTACATGTATTTGAATAGGCCGCGTCGGAATTGGGCCCGAGCTAACAGGACGCGTTTGCTCGGGCCCTACTCCGACGCGGCCTACTCAAATATAGGTACAACGAAAAAACGCTTTTCTGAGATAACCTCTGGACCGATATTATTGAAGTTTGTTGCATTTGAGAGAGAAAGATAAATTAAAGTGAGTGTTAGAAGCGCAATTTCGATTTAGGGCCTGAATTTCCCTATATTTTCAAAAATTTGAAAGTTTGAAGAAGAAAATACAAGCACGAAGTTTACAAGATATTAGCTCTACATCAAGTACAGCTCTCTGTGTTCTGTACACGCCACCCATTAGATCATTGATAGCGGACAAATTCAATTTTTCATTTTATATCCCACGTAAATCTGTTACGTTGTGTACAAGAGTTCTGCAAAAGCTGTATTTTCATGTGTGTCATATTTTAATATATTTTCAAGGTGTCAAAAACGTAATCGCCGACAGTCGGCAGACCGAAATCGGTGTCTTATCAGCCTAGTAAAACCGTGTGCGTGCGTGTGTGCGTGTGCGTGCGTGCGTGTGTGTGTTTGTGTGCGTGTGTGTGTGTGCGTGCGTGTTTGCGTGCGCGTGTGTGTTTGTGTACGTGTGTGTATGCGTGTGTGTTTGTGTGCGTGTGTGTGTGCGTGTGCGTGCATGTGTGCGTGCGTGTGAGTGTGCGTGCTTGGGTGTGTGCGTGAGCTTGGGTGTGTGCGTGTGCGTGCGTGCGTGTGTGTGCATGTGTGCGTGTGTGTGTATTCGTGTGCGTGTCTGTGTGTTTGTGCGTGTGTGTGTCTGTGTGTGTGTGCGTGAGTGTACATGTGTGTGTCTGCGTGTGTGCGCGTGTGTGCGCGTGCGTGTGTGCGTGTGCCTGCATGTCTGTGTGTGTTTGTGAGTGTGCGTGTGCACGTGTGTGCGTGCGTGTGTGCGTATTTGTGTGCGTGCGTGCGCGTGCGTGTGTGTGTGAGTGTGGGTGTGCGTGTGTGCGTGTGTGCGGGTGTGTGTGTGAGTGTGGGTGTGCGTGTGTGCGTGTGCGTGTGTGTGTCCGTGCGTGTGTGTGCGCGCGTGTGTGCGTGTGTGCGCGCGAGTGTGTGTGTGTGCGTGCATGTGTGTGTGTGTGTGCGTGTGTGCGTGTGTGTGTGTGCGTGTGTGTGTGCGTGTGCGTGTGTGTGTGTGTGTGTGTGTGTGTGTGTGTGTGTGTGTGTGTGTGTGTGTGTGTGTGTGTGTGTGTGTGTGTGTGTGTGTGTGTGTGTGTGTGTGTGTGTGTGTGTGAGAGAGAATTACAGGTTAAATGAAAACTGCTAAGCTCTCGTTCTCGGTCCGTTTAGAGAAGCTTCAATAACGGTTGTAAATTTTCCCTGCTTTTTTTGTAAAGGACCAAGAAGGCAGATGTTTCATGTGTAGAGGAAATGAAACCCTCTGTGGCTGGTGTGTAAGCAAAGTTTCAAGTTTGTGTGAGAACTATGCGCTTTGAAAATAGCTAACGTATGCTCGTTTTCTGCCGAATATTTGAATCTCTATACAAGGAATGCAGTTGATTGTTCCTGGTCTCCTCAATGAGCTATCGAGATACAGTGTTTATTTGCATTCAGTTGAATTGAATTTAGTTAATTTTGTGGCTTTACGTGCCAAAACCCCGATTTGATTATGAGGCACGCCGGTGTGTGTGTGTGGGGGGGGGGGGGGAGGTCTCAGGATTAAGTTTGTCCACCGAGGCATTCGGAACATGCCCCCAATGCATGCAGAGAGCGCACCCCTGTCTCTTGCTTTATTCCTCAAGTGCCTTTCTTATGTGTCTTGTTGCTTTTAGTGACTTTCGCAAATTCATGAAAACGTCATGAAATACCATCTCGCCCAAACAGCGACCCCAGTCATACAGGGGCAGCAGATTAAAGCGTGTGATTTACTTACAAGCAACTGCACTTCTTGTTACAACTGCTCGAAAGAAAAAAAAAGCTTGGCCCGAAATTGCCTTATGCTTCTATATAGCTGCGGGGTCGCACATGCCTGCTGTCGTTTCTTTTCGTTCGCTTCGTCCACGTCCGGAAAGCTGCGTCGCAGCTAGCGAGTTCTCTTACTACGCTGGCAGATCTATTGGCGCTGATCATGATGGCTGTGAGCCCCCGTAAACAGAAAACAGTGCGCGAACAGGCATCCGGCTAGCTTGTTAGCAAGCACGCGAAACGGGATGACGTCTTCTGTTTAGTACTTACATACTCATCCTCCTCCTGACAGAGTCCCCGCAGTCGTCGCGCGAAGTAAGCCCTTCACCGGGAAAAATGAAAGACGCTTATGCTTCGCCTTCAAGAGGAAGCTTTAGCTCGGCTGCTCCTCTCTAAATAGAGGTAAAGGGAGAATTCGTTTTTCTTGGCAACCACTCGACCAATTTTGACGTGGGTTGTTGCATTTAAAAGAATCTTAAAATCTTATTAACTTTCCTTTGGAATTTTAAATTTATGTCGCAAATTTTTTACTTAATAATTACAAAAATCGAAAATTTTAAGAAAACAAACCATAATGTTTACAACTCTGTAACTCGGTGATGAAAATTGATATCACAGTTCTGTGAATTGCATGTAATAGTACATCTAAAGCAGAGAAAATTGATATGTAGCACATGAATCTCTAGCAATGAACCAATATGGAAATACACCTTTTGCCGAGCCCTTGTGCGCAACGTGACACATTCACGTAAGATATAAATTGACATACTGAATTTGCCGGCTTCGAATGATCTAATGGGCGCCGTTTAGAGAGTCACGATATCTGTTCTTGATGGAGATCTATTAATTTGTAAACTGTGTGCTTCTGTTTTTTTCGAGCTTTCGAATTTTTAGAATTGTTTCAACAAAATTAAGGCCCTAAATCGAAAATACGCTTCCAACAACTAGACACTATGATTTACCGTTCTCTCTCAAACGCAACAAATTTTTATATTATCGGTCCAGATGTTATCTCAGAGAAGCGTTTTTGCGTTTTACATGTATTTGAATAGGCCGCGTCGGAATTGGGCCCGAGCTAACAGGAAGCGTTTGCTCGTGTCCTACACCGACGCGGCCTACTCAAATATAGGTAAAACGCAAAAACGGTTTTCTGAGATAACCTCTGGAACGATATTATTGAAGTTTGTTGCATTTGAGAGAGAAAGTTAAATCCGAGTGAGTGTTAGAAGCGCAATTTCGATTTAGGGCCTGAATTTCCTTAGATTTTCGGAAATTCGTAAGTTTGAAGAAGAAAATACAAGCACGAAGTTTACAAAATATTAGCTCTGCATCATGTACAGCTCTCTCGGTTCTGTAAACGCCACCCATTAGATCATTGATAGCGCACAAATTCAATTTTTCATTTTATATCCCACGCAAATCTGTTACGTTGTGTACAAGAGTTCTGCAAAAGCTGTATTTTCATGTGTGTCATATTTTAATATATTTTCAAGGTGTAAAAAACGCCATAGCCCACAGTCGGCAGACCGAAATCGGCGTCTTATCGGCCTCGTAAAAAAACCGTGTGCGTGCGTGTGTGCGTGTGCGTGCGTATGTGTGTGCGCGTGTGTGCGTGTGTGTGTGTGCGTGCGTGTTTGCGTGCGCGTGTGTGTTTGTGTGCGTGTGTGTGTGTGCGTTTGTGTGCGCGTGCGTGCGTGCGTGTGTGTGTGTGCGTGTATGTGCGTGTGTGTATGCGTGTGCGTGCGTGCGTGCGTGTGTGCGCGTGTGCGTGCGTGTGTGCGTGCGTGTGCGTGTGTGTGTCTGTGTGTGCGTGCATGTGTGCGTGTGTGTGTGTGCGTGTGCGTGCGTGTGCGTGCGTGTGCATGTGCGTGTGTGCGTGTGTGTGTGTGTGTGCGTGTGTGTGTGTGCGCGTGTGCGCGTGTATGCGCTTGTGTGCGTGTGCGTGCGAGTGTGTGTGTGTGTGCGTGTGAGTGCGTGTGTGTGAACGTGTGTGTGTGTGTGTGTGCGTGCGTGTGGGTGTGCGTGCATGTGCGTGTGTGCGTGTGTGGGCGTGTATGTGTGTGTGCGTGCGTACGTGCGTGTGCGTGTGTCTCTGTATGTGTGTGGGTGTGCGTGCGTGCGCGTGTGCGCGTGTGTGTGTGTGTGTGCGTGTGCGTGTGTGCGTGTATGTTTGCGTGTGTGTGTGCGTGTGGGTGTGCGTGTGTGCGTGTGTGTGCGTGTGTGTGTGTGCGTGCGTGCGTGTGCGTGTGTGTGCATCTGTGTGTGTCCTTGTGTCTGTGTGTGCGTGTGTGTGAGCGTGTGTGTGTGTGCATGTGTGTTTGTGTGTGTGTGTGCGTGTGTGTGTGTGCGCGCATGCGTGGGCGTGTGTGTATGTCCGTGTGTGCGAGCGTGTAAGTGCGCGCGCGCGTATGTGTGTGTGTGAGAGAGAGAGAGAAAATCAGAGGTTAAATGAAAATTGCTAAGCCCTCGTTTGCGGTCCGTTTAGAGAAGTTTTATGAAACGGTTGCAAATTTTCCCTGCTTTTTTTGTAAAGGACCAAAAAGGCAGATGTTTCATGTGTAGAACGAGTGAAACCCTCTGTGGATGGTGTATATGCAAAGATTCAAGCTTGTGGGATAACTATGCGCTTTGAAAATAGTTAACGTATGCTCGTTTTCCGCCGAATATTTGAATCTCTATAGAAGGAATGCAGTTGATTGTTCCTGGTCTCCTCAATGAGCTATTCGAGATACGGTGTTTATTTGCATTCAGTTGAATTGAATTTAGTTTAATTATGTGGCTTTACGTGCCAAAGCCCCGATTTGATTATGATGCACGCCGGTGTGTGTGGGGGGGGGGGGGGGGGGGTGGAGGTCTCAGGATTAAGTTTGACCACCAAGAGATTCTGAACATGCCCCCAATGCATGGAGAGAACGCGCCCCTGTCTCTTGCTTTATTCCTTATGTGCCTTTCTTATGTGTCTTGTTGCTTTTAGTGACTTGTGCAAATTCAAGAAAACGTCATGAAATACCATCTAGCCCAAACAGCGACCCCAGCCATACAGGGGCAGCAGTTTAAAGCGTGTGATTTTCTTACAAGCAACTGCACTTGTTGTTACAACTGCTCGAAAGAAAAAGAAAGCTTGGCCGGAAATTGCCTTATGCTTCTATATAGCTGCGGGGTCGCACGTGCCTGCTGTCGTTTCTTTTCGTTCGCTTCATCCACGTCCGGAAAGCTGCGTCGCTGCTAGCGTGTTCTCTTACTACGCTGGCAGATCTATTGGCGCTGATCATGACGGCTGTGAGCCCCCGTAAACAGAAAACAGTGCGCGAACAGGCATCCGGCTAGCTTGTTAGCAAGCACGCGAGACGGGCGACGTCTTCTGTTTAGTACTTACATACTCATCCTCCTCCCGACGGAGTCCCCGCAGTCGTCGCGCGAAGTGAGCCCTCCACCGGGAAAAATGAAACACGCTTAAGCTTCGCCTTCAAGAGGAAGATTTAGCTCGGCTGCTCCACGCAAAATAGAGGTAAAGGGAGAATTCGTTTTTCTTGGCAGCCACTCGACCAATTTTGACGAGGGTTGTTGCATTAAAAAAAAACTTAAAATCTGATTAACTTTCTTTTCGAATTTTAAATTTATGTCGCAAATTTTTTACTAAAAATTTACAAAAATCGAAAATTTTCAGAAAACGACACTATCATGTTTACAACTGTGTAACTCGGCGATGAAAATTGATATCACAGTTCTGTGAATTCCATGTAATAGTACATCTAAAGCGCAGAAAATTGATATGTAGCACATGAATCTCAAGAAATGTACTAATATGGAAATACACCTTTTGCAGAGCCCTTGTGCACAACATGACACATTCACGCAAGA